>NC_137770.1:119536895-119559395 GCF_963455305.1 Plecotus auritus | reverse complement strand
AACCCTAACACTAACCCTGGCCCTAGCCCTAACCATAACCCTAAACTTAACCCTAACCCAAACCCTAACCCTAACCATAACCATAACCCTAGCCGTAACCCTAATTATAACTCTAACCTACCTCTGAACCTAAGCCTAACCCTATCCCTAACCCTAACCCTAGCTCTAAAATTAACCTTAACCTTAACCCTAAACCTAACTCTAACCCTAACCCTAACCCTAACCCTAACCATAACCCTAACATAACCCAAAACCTAACCCTAACCCTAATCCTCACCCTAATACTAACCCTAACCTAACCCTAGCCCTAAACCTAACCCTAAACCTAACCCTAGCCCTAATCCTAACACTAACCCTAACCCTAAGCCTAAACCTAACCCTAAACCTAGCCCTAAACCTAACCCTAACCCTAACCCTAACCTAACCATAACCTTAACCCTATCTTTAACCCTAACCCTAGCCCTAACCCTAATCCTAACCCTAACCCTAGCCCTAGCCCTAGACAAAACCCTAACCCTAACCCTAACCCTAACCCTAACCTAACCATAACCCTAACCTTATCTTTAATCCTAACCTTGACCCTAGCCCTAACCCTAACCCTAACCCTAACCCTAACCCTAACCCTAACCCTAACCCTGGCCCTAGCCCTAACCCTAACCCTAACCCTAGTCCTAGCCCTAGAACAAACCCTAACATAACCCTAGCCCTAGCCCTATCCCTAGACAAAACCAAAACCCTAACCCTAACCCAAACCCTAACACTAACCCTTGCCCTAGCCCTAACCATAACCCTAACCTTAACCCTAACCCAAACCCTAACCCTAACCATAACCATAACCCTAGCCGTAACCCTAATTATAACTCTAACCTACCTCTGAACCTAAGCCTAACCCTATCCCTAACCCTAACCCTAACCCTAGCTCTAAAATTAACCTTAACTTTAACACTAAACCTAACTCTAACCCTAACCCTAACCCTAACCCTAACCATAACCCTAACATAACCCAAAACCTAACCCTAACCCTAACCCTCACCCTAGCACTAACCCTAACTCTAACCCTAACACTAACCCTAAACTAACCCTAGCCCTAAACCTAACCCTAAACCTAACCCTAACCTAACCATAACCTTAACCCTATCTTTAACCCTAACCCTAGCCCTAACCCTAATCCTAACCCTAATCCTACCCTAACACTAACCCTTACACTAAACCTAGCCCTAGCCCTAGACAAAACCCTAACCCTAACCCTAACCTAACCATAACCCTAACACTATCTTTTACCCTAACCCTAACCCTAGCCCTAGCCCTAACCCTAACCCTAACCCTAACCCTAACCCTAACCCTAGCCCTAATCCTAACGCTAACCCTAACCCTAAGCCTAAACCTAACCCTAAACCTAGCCCTAAACCTAACCCTAACCCTATACCAAACTCTAACCCTAACTTTAACCCTAGCGCTAAACCTAACAATAACCCTAACCTAACCCTAAACCTAACCCTAAACCTAACCCTAACCCTAACCCTAACCCTAAGCCTAACGCTAACCCTAAACCTAGCCCTAATCCTAACCCTAACCCTAACACTAACCCTAACCTAACCATAACCCTAACCCTATCTTTAACCCTAACACTAATCCTAGCCCTAACCCAAACCGTAACCCTAACTGTAACCTGAACCCTAACCCTAACCCTAGCCCTAACCCTAACACTAACCCTAACCATAACCCTAACCCTAACCCTAACCCTAGCTCTAACCGTAGCCCTAGCCCTAACCCTAACCCTAACCCTAACCCTAACCCTAGCCCTAACCCTAACCCTTACAATAAACCTAGATCTAGCCCTAGACAAAACCCTAACCCAAACCCTAACCTAACCATAACCCTAACACTATCTTTAAACTTAAACCTAACCCTAGCCCTAGCCCTAACCCTAACCCTAACCCTAACACTAAACCTAGCCCTAATCCTAACCCTAACCCTAACCCTAAGCCTAAACATAACCCTAAACCTAGCCCTAAACCTAACCCTAACCCTATACCTAACTCTAACCCTAACCTTAACCCTAGCGCTAACCCTAACAATAACCCTAACCTAACCCTAAACCTAACCCTAACCCTAACCCTAACCCTAAGCCTAACGCTAACCCTAAACCTAGCCCTAATCCTAACCCTAACCCTAGCACTAACCCTAACTCTAACCCTAACCCTAACCCTAACCCTAACCCTAACCCTAACCCTAACCCTAACCCTAACCCTAACCCTAACCCTAACCCTAACCCTAACCCTAACCCTAACCCTAACACTAGCCCTAACCCTAACCCTAACCCTAACCTAACCATAAACTTAACCCTATCTTTAACCCTAACCCTAGCCCTAACCCTAATCCTAACCCTAACCCTAGCCCTAGCCCTAGAAAAAACCCTAACCCTAACCCTAATCCTAACCCTAACCTAACCATAACCCTAACCTTATCTTTAATCCTAACCCTGACCCTAACCCTAACCCTAACCCTAACCCTAAACCTAAACCTAACCCTAGCCCTAACCCTAAAAATAACCCTAACACTAACCCTAACCCTAACGTAACCATAACCCTAACCCTCTCTTTAACCCTAACCCTAACCCTAGCCCTAACCCTAATCCTAACCCTAACCCTAATACTAACCCTAGCCCTAACCCTAACCCTAAACCTAACCTAACCCTAACCCTAACCCTAACCCTAACCCTGGCCCTAACCCTAACCCTAGCCCTAGCCATAGCCAAAACCCTAACCCTAACCCTAAACCTAAACCTAACAATAGCACTAACCCTAACCCTAAACTTAACCCTAACCCTAACCCTAACCCAAACCTAACCCTAACCCTATCTTTAACCCTAACCCAAACCCTAGCAATAACCCTAACCCTAACCCTAACCCTAACCCTATACCTAACCCTAGCCCTAACCCTAACCATAACCCTAACCTAACCCTAAACCTAACCAAACCCTAACCCTAACCCTAACCCTAACCCTGGCCCTAACCCTAACCCTAAGCCTAACCCTAACCATAACCCTAACCCTAACCCTAACCTAACCCTAACACTAATCATATTCCTAATCCTAACCCTAGCCATAGTCCAAACCCTAACCCAAACCCTAACCCTAGCACTAACCCTAACACTAACCCTAGCCTTAACATAATCTTAACCCTAACTTTAGTTCTAGCCCTAGCCCTATCCGGAACCCTAAACCTAACCCTAAACCTAACCGTAACCTTAACCTTAACCCTAGCCCTAGACCTATCCCTAACCCTATCCCTATCCCTAGACCAAACCCTAAAACTAACCATAACCCTAACCTAAACATAGCCCAAACCCTAAACCTTACCATAAACCTAGCCCTAGCCATAGCTCTAACCCTAACCATAACTCTAACAATAACCCTAACACTAACCCTAACCCTATCCCTAACCCTCACCCTAACCCTAAACATAACCCTAACATAACCCTAAACCTAACCCTAACCCTAACCCTCACCCTAAACCTAAGCCTAACGCTAACGCTAAACCAAGCCTAACCCTAAACCTAGCCCTAACCCTAACAATAACCCTAACACTAACCCTAACCCTAACCGTAACCCTAGCCCTAACCCTAACCCTAACCCTAACCTAACCATAACCCTAACCCTATCTTTAACCGTAACCCTAACCCTAGCCCTAGCCCTAACCCTAACCCTAACCCTAACCTAACCATAACCCTAACCCTATCTTTAACCCTAACCCTAACCCTAGCCCTAACCCTAACCCTTACCCTAAACCGAGCCCTAGCCCTAGACAAAACCCTAACCCTAACCCTAACCTAACCATAACCCTAACACTATCTTTAACCGTAACCCTAACCCTAGCCCTAGCCCTAACCCTAACCCTAACCCTAAACCTAACACTGGCACTAACCCTAACCCTAACCCTAAACCTAAACCTAACCCTAAACCTAGCCCTAGCCATAGCTCTAACCCTAGCCCTAGCCCTAACCCTAACCCTAAACCTAAACCTAACCCTAACACTAGCCCTAACCCTAACAATAACCCTAACACTAACCCTAAACCTAACCCAAGCCCTAACCCTAACCCTAACCCTAACCCTAACCCTAGCCCTAGCCCTAACCCTAACCCTAAACCTAAACCTAACCCTAACACTAGCCCTAACCCTAACAATAACCCTAACACTAACCCTAACCCTAACCCAAGCCCTAACCCTAACCCTAACCCTAACCGAACCATAACCCTAACCCTATCTTTAACCCTAACCCTAACCCTAGCCCTAACCCTAACCCTTACCCTAAACCTAGCCCTAGCCCTAGACAAAACCCTAACTCTAACCGTAACCTAACCATAACCCTAACCCCAGCCCTAGCCCTAACCCTAACCCTAACCATAACCCTAAACCTAGCCCTAATCCTAACCCTAACCCTAACCCTAAGCCTAAACCTAACCCTAAACCTAGCCCTAAACCTAACCCTAAACTTAACCCTAGCGCTAACCCTAACAATACCCCTAACCTAACCCTAACCCTAACCCTAACCCTAACCCTAACCCTAACGCTAACCCTAAACCTAGCCCTAATCCTAACCCTAACCCTAACACTAACCCTAACCTAACCATAACCCTAACCCTAACCCTATCACTAATCCTAGCCCTAAACCAAACCCTAACCCTAACCCTAATCCTAGCACTAACCCTAACCGTAACGCTAACTGTAACCCTAACCCAACCCTAACCCTAGCCCTAACCCTAACCCTAACCCTAACCTAACCCTAACCCTAACCCTAACCCTAATCCTAACCCTGGCCATAACCCCAACCCTAGCCCTAACCCTAGCCCAAACCGTAACCCTAACCCTAAACCTAAAACTAACAATAGCACTAACCCTAACCCTAACCCTAACCCTAACCCTAACCCTAACCTAACCATAACCCTAACCCTATTTTTAACCCTAACCCTAACCCTAGCAATAACCCTAACCCTAACCCTAACCCTAACCCTAAGCCTAACCCTAACCTTAACCCTAACCCTAACCCTAACCTAACCCTAACACTAATCATATTCCTAATCCTAGCCCTAGCCATAGCCCAAAACCTAACCCTAACCCTAACCCTAACCCTAACCCTAGCACTAACCCTAACCCTAACCCTAACCGACCATAACCCTAACCCTATCTTTAACCCTAATCCTAACCCTAGCCCTAACCCTAACCCTTACCCTAAACCTAGCCCTAGCCCTAGACAAAACCCTAACTCTAACCGTAACCTAACCATAACCCTAACACTATCTTTAACCATAACCCTAACCCTAGCCCTAGCCCTAACCCTAACACTGACCATAACCCTAAACCTAGCCCTAATCCTAACCCTAACTCTAACCCTAAGCCTAAACCTAACCCTAACCCTATACCTAACTCTAACCCTAACCTTAACCCTAGCGCTAACCCTAACAATAACCCTAACCTAACCCTAAACCTAACCCTAACCCTAACCCTAACCCTAACCCTAACCCTAACGCTAACCCTAAACCAGCCCTAATCCTAACCCTAACCCTAACACTAACCCTAACCCTAACCCTAACCCTAACCCTAACCCTAACCCTAACCTAACCCTAACCCTAACCCTAACCCTAACCCTAACCCTGGCCCTAACCCTAACCCTAGCCCTAACCCTAGCCCAAACCCTAACCCTAACCCTAAAACTAAAACTAACAATAGCACTAACCCTAACCCTAACCCTAACCCTAACCTTAACCCTAACCCTAACCCTAACCCTAACCCTAACCCTAACCATAACCCTAACACTATCTTTAACCATAACCCTAACCCTAGCCCTAGCCCTAACCCTAACCCTAACCATAACCCTAAACCTAGCCCTAATCCTAACCCTAACCCTAACCCTAAGCCTAAACCTAACCCTAAACCGAGCCCTAAACCTAACCCTAACCTTAACCCTAGCGCTAACCCTAACAATAACCCTAACCTAACCCTAACCCTAACCCTAACCCTAACCCTAACCCTAACCCTAACCCTAACGCTAACCCTAAACCTAGCCCTAATCCTAACCCTAACCCTAACACTAACCCTAACCTAACCATAACCCTAACCCTATCTTTAACCCTATCACTAATCCTAGCCCTAAACCAAACCCTAACCCTAACCCTAATCCTAGCACTAACCCTAACCGTAACCCTAACTGTAACCCTAACCCTAACCCTAACCCTAGCCCTAACCCTAACCCTAACCTAACCCTAACCCTAACCCTAACCCTAACCCTAACCCTGGCCCTAACCCTAACCCTAGCCCTAACCCTAGCCCAAACCCTAACCCTAACCCTAAAACTAAAACTAACAATAGCACTAACCCTAACCCTAACCCTAAACTTAACCCTAACCCTAACCCTAACCCTAACCCTAACCCTAACCATAACCATAACCCTAACACTATCTTTAACCATAACCCTAACCCTAGCCCTAGCCCTAACCCTAACCCTAACCATAACCCTAAACCTAGCCCTAATCCTAACCCTAACCCTAACCCTAAGCCTAAACCTAACCCTAAACCTAGCCCTAAACCTAACCCTAACCTTAACCCTAGCGCTAACCCTAACAATAACACTAACGTAACCCTAACCCTAACCCTAACCCTAACCCTAACCCTAGCCCTAACACTAACCCTAACCTAACCATAACCCTAACCCTATCTTTAACCCTATCACTAATCCTAGCCCTAAACCAAACCCTAACCCTAACCCTAATCCTAGCACTAACCCTAACCGTAACGCTAACTGTAACCCTAACCCTAACCCTAACCCTAGCCCTAACCCTAACCCTAATCCTAACCCTGGCCATAACCCTAACCCTAGCCCTAACCCTAGCCCAAACCGTAACCCTAACCCTAAACCTAAAACTAACAATAGCACTAACCCTAACCCTAACCCTAACCCTAACCCTAACCCTAACGCTAACCCTAACCCTAACCTAACCATAACCCTAACCCTATTTTTAACCCTAACCCTAACCCTAGCAATAACCCTAACCCTAACCCTAACCCTAACCCTAAGCCTAACCCTAACCTTAACCCTAACCCTAACCCTAACCTAACCCTAACACTAATCATATTCCTAATCCTAGCCCTAGCCATAGTCCAAACCCTAACCCTAACCTAACCATAACCCTAACCCTATTTTTAACCCTAACCCTAACCCTAGCAATAACCCTAACCCTAACCCTAACCCTAACCCTAAGCCTAACCCTAACCTTAACCCTAACCCTAACCCTAACCTAACCCTAACACTAATCATATTCCTAATCCTAGCCCTAGCCATAGCCCAAAACCTAACCCTAACCCTAACCCTAACCCTAACCCTAGCACTAACCCTAACCCTAACCCTAACCGACCATAACCCTAACCCTATCTTTAACCCTAATCCTAACCCTAGCCCTAACCCTAACCCTTACCCTAAACCTAGCCCTAGCCCTAGACAAAACCCTAACTCTAACCGTAACCTAACCATAACCCTAACACTATCTTTAACCATAACCCTAACCCTAGCCCTAGCCCTAACCCTAACACTGACCATAACCCTAAACCTAGCCCTAATCCTAACCCTAACTCTAACCCTAAGCCTAAACCTAACCCTAACCCTATACCTAACTCTAACCCTAACCTTAACCCTAGCGCTAACCCTAACAATAACCCTAACCTAACCCTAAACCTAACCCTAACCCTAACCCTAACCCTAACCCTAACCCTAACGCTAACCCTAAACCAGCCCTAATCCTAACCCTAACCCTAACACTAACCCTAACCCTAACCCTAACCCTAACCCTAACCCTAACCTAACCCTAACCCTAACCCTAACCCTAACCCTAACCCTGGCCCTAACCCTAACCCTAGCCCTAACCCTAGCCCAAACCCTAACCCTAACCCTAAAACTAAAACTAACAATAGCACTAACCCTAACCCTAACCCTAACCCTAACCTTAACCCTAACCCTAACCCTAACCCTAACCCTAACCCTAACCATAACCCTAACACTATCTTTAACCATAACCCTAACCCTAGCCCTAGCCCTAACCCTAACCCTAACCATAACCCTAAACCTAGCCCTAATCCTAACCCTAACCCTAACCCTAAGCCTAAACCTAACCCTAAACCGAGCCCTAAACCTAACCCTAACCTTAACCCTAGCGCTAACCCTAACAATAACCCTAACCTAACCCTAACCCTAACCCTAACCCTAACCCTAACCCTAACCCTAACCCTAACGCTAACCCTAAACCTAGCCCTAATCCTAACCCTAACCCTAACACTAACCCTAACCTAACCATAACCCTAACCCTATCTTTAACCCTATCACTAATCCTAGCCCTAAACCAAACCCTAACCCTAACCCTAATCCTAGCACTAACCCTAACCGTAACCCTAACTGTAACCCTAACCCTAACCCTAACCCTAGCCCTAACCCTAACCCTAACCTAACCCTAACCCTAACCCTAACCCTAACCCTAACCCTGGCCCTAACCCTAACCCTAGCCCTAACCCTAGCCCAAACCCTAACCCTAACCCTAAAACTAAAACTAACAATAGCACTAACCCTAACCCTAACCCTAAACTTAACCCTAACCCTAACCCTAACCCTAACCCTAACCCTAACCATAACCATAACCCTAACACTATCTTTAACCATAACCCTAACCCTAGCCCTAGCCCTAACCCTAACCCTAACCATAACCCTAAACCTAGCCCTAATCCTAACCCTAACCCTAACCCTAAGCCTAAACCTAACCCTAAACCTAGCCCTAAACCTAACCCTAACCTTAACCCTAGCGCTAACCCTAACAATAACACTAACGTAACCCTAACCCTAACCCTAACCCTAACCCTAACCCTAGCCCTAACACTAACCCTAACCTAACCATAACCCTAACCCTATCTTTAACCCTATCACTAATCCTAGCCCTAAACCAAACCCTAACCCTAACCCTAATCCTAGCACTAACCCTAACCGTAACGCTAACTGTAACCCTAACCCTAACCCTAACCCTAGCCCTAACCCTAACCCTAATCCTAACCCTGGCCATAACCCTAACCCTAGCCCTAACCCTAGCCCAAACCGTAACCCTAACCCTAAACCTAAAACTAACAATAGCACTAACCCTAACCCTAACCCTAACCCTAACCCTAACCCTAACGCTAACCCTAACCCTAACCTAACCATAACCCTAACCCTATTTTTAACCCTAACCCTAACCCTAGCAATAACCCTAACCCTAACCCTAACCCTAACCCTAAGCCTAACCCTAACCTTAACCCTAACCCTAACCCTAACCTAACCCTAACACTAATCATATTCCTAATCCTAGCCCTAGCCATAGTCCAAACCCTAACCCTAACCCTAACCCTAACCCTAACCCTAGCACTAACCCTAACCCTAACCCTAACCGACCATAACCCTAACCCTATCTTTAACCCTAATCCTAACCCTAGCCCTAAACCTAACCCTTACCCTAAACCTAGCCCTAGCCCTAGACAAAACCCTAACTCTAACCGTAACCTAACCATAACCCTAACACTATCTTTAACCATAACCCTAACCCTAGCCCTAGCCCTAACCCTAACACTAACCATAACCCTAAACCTAGCCCTAATCCTAACCCTAACCCTAACCCTAAGCCTAAACCTAACCCTAACCCTATACCTAACTCTAACCCTAACCTTAACCCTAGCGCTAACCCTAACAATAACCCTAACCTAACCCTAACCCTAACCCTAACCCTAACCCTAACCCTAACGCTAACCCTAAACCAGCCCTAATCCTAACCCTAACCCTAACACTAACCCTAACCTAACCATAACCCTAACCCTATCTTTAACCCTATCACTAATCCTAGCCCTAAACCAAACCCTAACCCTAACCCTAATCCTAGCACTAACCCTAACCGTAACCCTAACTGTAACCCTAACCCTAACCCTAACCCTAGCCCTAACCCTAACCCTAACCTAACCCTAACCCTAACCCTAACCCTAACCCTAACCCTGGCCCTAACCCTAACCCTAGCCCTAACCCTAGCCCAAACCCTAACCCTAACCCTAAAACTAAAACTAAAAATAGCACTAACCCTAACCCTAACCCTAACCCTAACCTTAACCCTAACCCTAACCCTAACCCTAACCCTAACCCTAACCCTAACCATAACCCTAACACTATCTTTAACCATAACCCTAAGCCTAGCCCAAGCCCTAACCCTAACCCTAACCATAACCCTAAACCTAGCCCTAATCCTAACCCTAACCCTAACCCTAAGCCTAAACCTAACCCTAAACCTAGCCCTAAACCTAACCCTAACCTTAACCCTAGCGCTAACCCTAACAATAGCCCTAACCTAACCCTAACCCTAACCCTAACCCTAACCCTAACCCTAACGCTAACCCTAAACCTAGCCCTAATCCTAACCCTAACCCTAACACTAACCCTAACCTAACCATAACCCTAACCCTATCTTTAACCCTATCACTAATCCTAGCCCTAAACCAAACCCTAAACCTAACCCTAATCCTAGCACTAACCCTAACCGTAACCCTAACTGTAACCCTAACCCTAACCCTAACCCTAGCCCTAACCCTAACCCTAACCTAACCCTAACCCTAACCCTAACCCTAACCCTAACCCTGGCCCTAACCCTAACCCTAGCCCTAACACTAGCCCAAACCCTAACCCTAACCCTAAAACTAAAACTAACAATAGCACTAACCCTAACCCTAACCCTAACCCTAACCTTAACCCTAACCCTAACCCTAACCCTAACCCTAACCCTAACCCTAACCCTAACCCTAACCATAACCCTAACACTATCTTTAACCATAACCCTAACCCTAGCCCTAGCCCTAACCCTAACCTAACCATAACCCTAACCCTCTCTTTAACCCTAACCCTAACCCTAGGCCTAAACCGAACCCTAAACCTAACCCTAACCCTAGCCCTAATCCTAACCGTAACCCTAACTGTAACCCTAACTCTAACCTAACCATAACCCTAACCCTATCTTTAACCCTAACCCTAGCCCTAAACCGAACACTAACCCTAACCCTAACCCTATCCCTAATCCTAACCGTAACCCTAACTGTAAACCTAACCTTAACCCTAACCCTAACACTAACCCTAACCCTAACCCTAACCCTAACCTAACCATAACGCTAACCCTATCTTTAACCCTAACCCTAACCCTAGCAATAACCCTAACCCTAACCCTAACCCTAACCCTAAGCCTAACCCTAACCCTAACCTAACCTAACCCTAACACTAATCATATTCCTAATCCTAGCCCTAGCCATAGTCCAAACCCTAACCCTAACCCTAACCCTAACCCTAACCCTAACCCTAGCACTAACCCTAACACTAACCCTAGCCTTAACATAATCCTAACCCTAACTTTAGTTCTAGCCCTAGCCCTAACCGGAACCCTAAACCTAACCCTAAACCTAACCCTAACCTTAACCTTAACCCTAGCCCTAGACCTATCCCTAACCCTAGCCCTATCCCTAGACCAAACCCTAAAACTAACCCTAACCCTAACCTAACCATAGCCCGAACCCTAAAACTAACCATAAACCTAGCCCTAGCCATAGCTCTAACCCTAACCCTAACCCTAACACTAACCCTAACCTAACCCTAACCCTAATCCTTTCCCTAGCCCAGCTGTAACCCTAAACCTAATTCTAAACCTAACCCTAACCTTAGCACTAAACCTAACTCTAACCCTAGCCCTAGCCCTAGACCAAACCCGAACACTAACCCTATCCATAGCCCTAGCCCTACACAAAACCCTAACCCTAACCATAGCACTAGACATAGGCCTAAACCTAAACCTAACCCTAACCGAAACCCTAACCCTAACCCTAACCCTAAAGCTAACCCTAACAATAACCCTTACCTAACCATAAACCTAACCCTAACCCTAACCCTAACCCTAAGCCTAACGCTAACCCTAAACTTAGCCCTAATCCTATCCCTAACCCTAGCGCTAACCCTAACCTAACCCTAACACTAAACATTTCCGTAATCCTAGCCCTAGCCCCAGTCAAAACCCTAACCCTAAACCGAACCCTAACCCTAACCATAACCCTAACCTAACCCTAAACCTAACCAAACCCTAACCCTAACCCTAACCATAACCATAACTCTTGCTCTAGCACTAACCCTAACACTAACCCTAGCTCTAAACTAACCCTAACCCTAACTTCAGTTCTAGGCCTAGCCCTAACCGTAACCCTAATCCTAACCCTAACCTTAACCTTAACCCTAGCCCTAGACCTAGCCCTAACCCTAGCCCTAGCCCTAGACCAAACCCTAAACCTAACCCTAACCCTAACCTAACCCTAGCCCGAACCCTAAACCTAACTCGAAACCTAGCCCTAGCCATAGCTCTAACCCTAACCCTAACCCTAACCCTAACCCTAACCCTAACCCTAAACCGAACCATAAACCTAACCCTAACCCTAGCCCTAACCCTAACCGTATCCCTAACTGTAACCCTATCCCTAACCCGAAACCTAGCCCTAACCCTAACCCTAACCCTAACCCTAACCATAACCCTAACCTAACCCTAAACCTAACCCTAAACCTAACCCTAGCCATAGCTCTAACCCTAGCCCTAGCCCTAACCCTAACCCTAAACCTAAACCTAACCCTAACACTAGCCCTAACCCTAACAATAACCCTAACACTAACCCTAAACCTAACCCAAGCCCTAACCCTAACCCTAACCCTAACCCTAACCCTAACCCTAACCCTAGCCCTAGCCCTAACCCTAACCCTAAACCTAAACCTAACCCTAACACTAGCCCTAACCCTAACAATAACCCTAACACTAACCCTAACCCTAACCCAAGCCCTAACCCTAACCCTAACCCTAACCGAACCATAACCCTAACCCTATCTTTAACCCTAACCCTAACCCTAGCCCTAACCCTAACCCTTACCCTAAACCTAGCCCTAGCCCTAGACAAAACCCTAACTCTAACCGTAACCTAACCATAACCCTAACCCCAGCCCTAGCCCTAACCCTAACCCTAACCATAACCCTAAACCTAGCCCTAACCCTAACCCTAACCCTAACCCTAACCCTAACGCTAACCCTAAACCTAGCCCTAATCCTAACCCTAACCCTAACACTAACCCTAACCTAACCATAACCCTAACCCTAACCCTATCACTAATCCTAGCCCTAAACCAAACCCTAACCCTAACCCTAATCCTAGCACTAACCCTAACCGTAACGCTAACTGTAACCCTAACCCTAACCCTAACCCTAACCCTAACCCTAACCCTAACCCTAACCTAACCCTAACCCTAACCCTAATCCTAACCCTGGCCATAACCCCAACCCTAGCCCTAACCCTAGCCCAAACCGTAACCCTAACCCTAAACCTAAAACTAACAATAGCACTAACCCTAACCCTAACCCTAACCCTAACCCTAACCCTAACCCTAACCCTAACCTAACCATAACCCTAACCCTATTTTTAACCCTAACCCTAACCCTAGCAATAACCCTAACCCTAACCCTAACCCTAAGCCTAAGCCTAACCCTAACCTTAACCCTAACCCTAACCCTAACCTAACCCTAACACTAATCATATTCCTAATCCTAGCCCTAGCCATAGCCCAAACCCTAACCCTAACCCTAACCCTAACCATAACCCTAGCACTAACCCTAACCCTAACCCTAACCGACCATAACCCTAACCCTATCTTTAACCCTAATCCTAACCCTAGCCCTAACCCTAACCCTTACCCTAAACCTAGCCCTAGCCCTAGACAAAACCCTAACTCTAACCGTAACCTAACCATAACCCTAACACTATCTTTAACCATAACCCTAACCCTAGCCCTAACGCTAACCCTAAACCAGCCCTAATCCTAATCCTAACCCTAACACTAACCCTAACCCTAACCCTAACCCTAACCCTAACCCTAACCCTAACCCTAACCCTAACCTAACCCTAACCCTAACCCTAACCCTAACCCTAACCCTGGCCCTAACCCTAACCCTAGCCCTAACCCTAGCCCAAACCCTAACCCTAACCCTAAAACTAAAACTAACAATAGCACTAACCCTAACCCTAACCCTAACCCTAACCTTAACCCTAACCCTAACCCTAACCCTAACCCTAACCCTAACCATAACCATAACCCTAACACTATCTTTAACCATAACCCTAACCCTAGCCCTAGCCCTAACCCTAACCCTAACCATAACCCTAAACCTAGCCCTAATCCTAACCCTAACCCTAACCCTAAGCCTAAACCTAACCCTAAACCGAGCCCTAAACCTAACCCTAACCTTAACCCTAGCGCTAACCCTAACAATAACCCTAACCTAACCCTAACCCTAACCCTAACCCTAACCCTAACCCTAACCCTAACGCTAACCCTAAACCTAGCCCTAATCCTAACCCTAACCCTAACACTAACCCTAACCTAACCATAACCCTAACCCTATCTTTAACCCTATCACTAATCCTAGCCCTAAACCAAACCCTAACCCTAACCCTAATCCTAGCACTAACCCTAACCGTAACCCTAACTGTAACCCTAACCCTAACCCTAACCCTAGCCCTAACCCTAACCCTAACCTAACCCTAACCCTAACCCTAACCCTAACCCTAACCCTGGCCCTAACCCTAACCCTAGCCCTAACCCTAGCCCAAACCCTAACCCTAACCCTAAAACTAAAACTAACAATAGCACTAACCCTAACCCTAACCCTAACCCTAAACTTAACCCTAACCCTAACCCTAACCCTAACCCTAACCCTAACCATAACCATAACCCTAACACTATCTTTAACCATAACCCTAACCCTAGCCCTAGCCCTAACCCTAACCCTAACCATAACCCTAAACCTAGCCCTAATCCTAACCCTAACCCTAACCCTAAGCCTAAACCTAACCCTAAACCTAGCCCTAAACCTAACCCTAACCTTAACCCTAGCGCTAACCCTAACAATAACACTAACGTAACCCTAACCCTAACCCTAACCCTAACCCTAACCCTAACCCTAGCCCTAACCCTAACCCTAACCCTAACCTAACCCTAACCCTAACCCTAACCCTAATCCTAACCCTGGCCCTAACCCTAACCCTAGCCCTAATCCTAGCCCAAACCGTAACCCTAACCCTAAACCTAAAACTAACAATAGCACTAACCCTAACCCTAACCCTAACCCTAACCTTAACCCTAACCCTAAACCTAACCCTAACCCTAACCCTAACCCTAACCCTAACCCTAACCTAACCATAACCCTAAGCCTAACCCTAACCTTAACCCTAACCCTAACCCTAACCTAACCCTAACACTAATCATATTCCTAATCCTAGCCCTAGCCATAGTCCAAACCCTAACCCTAACCCTAACCCTAACCCTAACCCTAGCACTAACCCTAACCCTAACCCTAACCGAACCATAACCCTTACCCTATCTTTAACCCTAATCCTAACCCTAGCCCTAACCCTAACCCTTACCCTAAACCTAGCCCTAGCCCTAGACAAAACCCTAACTCTAACCGTAACCTAACCATAACCCTAACACTATCTTTAACCATAACCCTAACCCTAGCCCTAGCCCTAACCCTAACACTAACCATAACCCTAAACCTAGCCCTAATCCTAACCCTAACCCTAACCCTAAGCCTAAACCTAACCCTAACCCTATACCTAACTCTAACCCTAACCCTAACCCTAGCCCTAGCCCTAACCCTAACACTAACCATAACCCTAAACCTAGCCCTAATCCTAACCCTAACCCTAACACTAACCCTAACCTACCCTAACCCTAATCCTTTCCCTAGCCCAGCTGTAACCCTAACCCTAACTCTAAACCTAACCCTAACCTTAGCACTAACCCTAACTCTAACCCTAACACTAACCCTAACCCTAACCCTAACACTAGCCCTAACCCTAACCCTAACCCTAACCCTAACCCTAACCTAACCATAACCTTAACCCTATCTTTAACCCTAACCCTAGCCCTAACCCTTATCCTAACCCTAACCCTAGCCCTAGCCCTAGACAAAACCCTAACCCTAACCCTAAACCTAACCCTAACCTAACCATAACACTAACCTTATCTTTAATCCTAACCTTGACCCTAGCCCTAACCCTAACCCTAACCCTAACTCTCACCCTAACCCTAACCCTGGCCCTAGCCCTAACCCTAACCCTAACCTAGTCCTAGCCCTAGAACAAACCCTAACATAACCCTAGCCCTAGCCCTATCCCTAGACAAAACCAAAACCCTAACCCTAACCCTAACCCTAATCCTAACACTAACCCTGTCTCTAGCCCTAACCATAACCCTAACCTTAACCCTAACCCTAACCCTAACCCTAACCATAACCATAACCTAACCATAAGCCTAACCCTATCTTTAACCCTAACCCTAACGCTAGCAATAACCCTAACCCTAACCCTAAGCCTAACCCTAAGCCTAACCCTAACCTTAACCCTAACCCTAACCCTAACCTAACCCTAACACTAATCATATTCCTAATCCTATCCCTAGCCATAGTCCAAACCCTAACCCTAACCCTAACCCAAACCCTAACCCTAACCCTAGCACTAACCCTAACACTAACCCTAGCCTTAACATAATCCTAACCCTAACTTTAGTTCTAGCCCTAGCCCTAACGGAACCCTAAACCTAACCCTAAACCTAACCCTAACCTTAACCTTAACCCTAGCCCTAGACCTATCCCTAACCCTAGCCCTATCCCTAGACCAAATCCTAAAACTAAACCTAACTCTAACCTAACCATAGCCCAAACCCTAAACCTAACCATAAACCTAGCCCTAGCCATAGCTCTAACCCTAACCCTAACCCTAACACTAACCCTAACCTAACCCTAACCCTAATCCTTTCCCTAGCCCAGCTGTAACCCTAACCCTAACTCTAAAACTAACCCTAACCTTAGCACTAACCCTAACTCTAACCCTAACACTAGCCCTAACCCTAACCCTAACCCTAACCTAACCATAACCTTAACCCTATCTTTAACCCTAACCCTAGCCCTAACCCTAATCCTAACCCTAACCCTAGCCCTAGCCCTAGACAAAACCCTAACCCTAACCATAAACCTAACCCTAACCTAACCATAACCCTAACCTTATCTTTAATCCTAACCTTGACCCTAGCCCTAACCCTAACCCTAACCCTAACCCTAACCCTAACCCTAACCCTAACCCTGGCCCTAGCCCTAACCCTAACCCTAACCCTAGTCATAGCCCTAGAACAAACCCTAACATAACCCTAGCCCTAGCCCTATCCCTAGACAAAACCAAAACCCTAACCCTAACCCTAACCCTAACCCTAACACTAACCCTGGCTCTAGCCCTAACCATAACCCTAACCTTAACCCTAACCATAACCCTAACCATAACCATAACCCAAGCCGTAACCCTAATTATAACTCTAACCTACCTCTGAACCTAAGCCTAACCCTATCCCTAACCCTAACCCTAACCCTAGCTCTAAAATTAACCTTAACCTTAACCCTAAACCTAACTCTAACCCTAACCCTAACCCTAACCATAACCCTAACATAACCCAAAACCTAACCCTAACCCTAACCCTCAACCTAGCACTAACCCTAACTCTAACCCTAACACTAACCCTAACCTAACCCTAGCCCTAAACCTAATCCTAAACCTAACCCTAACCTAACCATAACCTTAACCCTATCTTTAACCCTAACCCTAGCCCTAACCCTAATCCTAACCCTAACCCTAGCCCTAGCCCTAGACAAAACCCTAGCCCTAATCCTAACCCTAACCCTAACCCTAACCCTAACCCTAACCCTAACTCTAAACCTAAACCTAACCTTAGCACTAACCCTAACTCTAACCCTAACACTAACCCTAACCCTAACCCTAACACTAGCCCTAACCCTAACCCTAACCCTAACCCTAACCTAACCATAACCTTAACCCTATCTTTAACCCTAACCCTAACCCTAACCCTAACCCTAACCCTAACCATAACCCTAACATAACCCAAAACCTAACCCTAACCCTAACCCTCAACCTAGCACTAACCCTAACTCTAACCCTAACACTAACCCTAACCTAACCCTAGCCCTAAACCTAATCCTAAACCTAACCCTAACCTAACCATAACCTTAACCCTATCTTTAACCCTAACCCTAGCCCTAACCCTAATCCTAACCCTAACCCTAGCCCTAGCCCTAGACAAAACCCTAGCCCTAATCCTAACCCTAATCCTAACCATAACCCTAACCCTAACCCTAACTCTAAACCTAACCCTAACCTTAGCACTAACCCTAACTCTAACCCTAACACTAACCCTAACCCTAACCCTAACACTAGCCCTAACCCTAACCCTAACCCTAACCCTAACCTAACCATAACCTTAACCCTATCTTTAACCCTAACCCTAACCCTAACCCTAACCCTAACCCTAACCCTAACCATAACCCTAATATAACCCAAAACCTAACCCTAACCCTAACCCTCAACCTAGCACTAACCCTAACTCTAACCCTAACACTAACCCTAACCTAACCCTAGCCCTAAACCTAACCCTAAACCAAACCCTAACCTAACCATAACCTTAACCCTATCTTTAACCCTAACCCTAGCCCTAACCCTAATCCTAACCGTAACCGTACAATAACCCTAACCCTTACACTAAACCTAGCCCTAGCCCTAGACAAAACCCTAACCCTAACCCTAACCTAACCATAACCCTAACACTATTTGTTACCCTAACCCTAACCCTAGCCCTAGCCCTAACCCTAACCCTAACCCGAAACCCTAACCCTAGCCCTAATCCTAACCCTAACCCTAACCCTAAGCCTAAACCTAACCCTAAACCTAGCCCTAATCCTAACCCTAACCCTATACCAAACTCTAACCCTAACCTTAACCCTAGCAGTAAACCTAACAATAACCCTAACCTAACCCTAGACCTAACCCTAACCCTAACCCTAACCCTAACCCTAAGCCTAACGCTAACCCTAAACCTAGTTCTAATCCTAACCCTAACCCTAACACTAACCCTAAACTAACCATAACCCTAACACTATCTTTCACCCTAACACTAATCCTAGCCCTAAACCAAACCCTAACCCTAACCCTAATCCTAGCACTAACCCTAACCGTAACCCTAATTGTAACCCAAACCCTAACCCTAACCCTAGCCCTAACCCTAAACCTAACCCTAACCCTAAACCTAACCCTAACCTAACCATAACCCTAACCCTATCTTTAACCCTAACCCTAACCCTAGCAATAACCCTAACCCTAACCCTAACCCTAACCCTAAACCTATACCTAACCCTAGCCCTAACCCTAACCATAACCCTAACCTAACCCTAAACCTAACCATAACCCTAACCCTATCTTTAACCCTAACACTAATCCTAGCCCTAAACCAAACCCTAACCCTAACCCTAATCCTAGCACTAACCCTAACCGTAACCCTAACTGTAACCCTAACCCTAACCCTAACCCTAGCCCTAACCCTAACCCTAACCCTAACCTAACCCTAAACCTAACCATAACCCTAACCCTATCTTTAACCCTAACACTAATCCTAGCCCTAAACCAAACCCTAACCCTAACCCTAATCCTAGCACTAACCCTAACCCTAACCCTGGCCCTAACCTAACCCTAGCCCTAGCCCTAGCCCAAACCCTAACCCTAACCCTAAACCTAAACCTAACAATAGCACTAACCCTAACCCTAAACTTAACCCTAACCCTAAACCTAACCCTAACCCTAAACCTAACCCTAACCTAACCATAACCCTAACCCTATCTTTAACCCTAACCCTAACCCTAGCAATAACCCTAACCCTAACCCTAACCCTAACCCTAACCCTATACCTAACCCTAGCCCTAACCCTAACCATAACCCTAACCTAACCCTAAACCTAACCAAACCCTAACCCTAACCCAAACCCTAGCCCTAACCCTAACCCTAAGCCTAACCCTAACCCTAACACTAACCCTAACCCTAACCTTAACACTAGCCCTAACCCTAACCCTAACCCTAACCCTAACCTAACCATAACCTTAACCCTATCTTTAACCCTAACCCTAGCCCTAACCCTAATCCTAAGCCTAACCCTAGCCCTAGCCCTAGACAAAACCCTAACCCTAACCCTAACCCTAACCCTAACCCTAACCTAACCATAACCCTAACCTTATCTTTAATCCAAAATTTGACCCTAGCCCTAACCCTAACCCTAACCCTAACCCTAACCCTGGCCCTAGCCCTAACCCTAACCCTAACCCTAACCCTAGTCCTAGCCCTAGAACAAACCCTAACATAACCCTAGCCCTAGCCCTATCCCTAGACAAAACCAAAACCCTAACCCTAACCCTAACCCTAACACTAACCCTGGCCCTAGCCCTAACCATAACCCTAAATTTAACCCTAACCCAAACCCTAACCCTAACCATAACCATAACCCTAGCCGTAACCCTAATTATAACTCTAACCTACCTCTGAACCTAAGCCTAACCCTATTCCTAACCCTAACCCTAGCTCTAAAATTAACCTTAACCTTAACCCTAAACCTAACTCTAACCCTAACCCTAACACTAACCATAACCCTAACATAACCCAAAACCTAACCCTAACCCTAATCTTCACCCTAATACTAACCCTAACCTAACCCTAGCCCTAAACCTAACCCTAAACCGAACCCTAACCTAACCATAAACTTAACCCTATCTTTAACCCTAACCATAGCCCTAACCCTAATCCTAACCCTAACCCTACCCTAACCCTAACCCTTACACTAAACCTAGCCCTAGCCCTAGACAAAACCCTAACCCTAACCCTAACCTAACCATAACCCTAACACTATCTTTTACCCTAACCCTAACCCTAGCCCTAGCCCTAACCCTAACCCTAACCCTAACCCTAGCCCTAATCCTAAACCTAACCCTAACCCTAAGCCTAAACCTAACCCTAAACCTAGCCCTAAACCTAAGCCTAACCCTATACCAAACTCTAACCCTAACTTTAACCCTAGCGCTAAACCTAACAATAACCCTAACCTAACCCTAAACCTAGCCCTAATCCTAACCCTAACCCTAACACTAACCCTAACCTAACCATAACCCTAACCCTATCTTTAACCCTAACACTAATCCTACCCCTAAACCAAACCCTAACCCTAACCCTAATCCTAGCACTAACCCAAACCGAAACCCTAACTGTAAACCTAACCCTAACCCTAGCCCTAGCCCTAACCCTAACCCTAACCCTAACCCTAACCTAACCATAACCTTAACCCTATCTTTAACCCTAACCCTAGCCCTAACCCTAATCCTAACCCTAACCCTAGCCCTAGCCCTAGACAAAACCCTAACCCTAACCCTAACCCTAACCCTAACCTAACCATAACCCTAACCTTATCTTTAATCCTAACCTTGACCCTAGCCCTAACCCTAACCCTAACCCTAACCCTAACCCTAACCCTAACCCTAACCCTGGCCCTAGCCCTAACCCTAACCCTAACCCTAGTCCTAGCCCTAGAACAAACCCTAACATAACCCTAGCCCTAGCCCTATCCCTAGACAAAACCAAAACCCTAACCCTAACCCTAACCCTAACACTAACCCTGACCCTAGCCCTAACCATAACCCTAACCTTAACCCTAACCCAAACCCTAACCCTAACCATAACCATAACCCTAGCCGTAACCCTAATTATAACTCTAACCTACCTCTGAACCTAAGCCTAACCCTATCCCTAACCCTAACCCTAACCCTAGCTCTAAAATTAACCTTAACTTTAACACTAAACCTAACTCTAACCCTAACCCTAACCCTAACCCTAACCATAACCCTAACATAACCCAAAACCTAACCCTAACCCTAACCCTCACCCTAGCACTAACCCTAACTCTAACCCTAACACTAACCCTAAACTAACCCTAGCCCTAAACCTAACCCTAAACCTAACCCTAACCTAACCATAACCTTAACCCTATCTTTAACCCTAACCCTAGCCCTAACCCTAATCCTAACCCTAATCCTACCCTAACACTAACCCTTACACTAAACCTAGCCCTAGCCCTAGACAAAACCCTAACCCTAACCCTAACCTAACCATAACCCTAACACTATCTTTTACCCTAACCCTAACCCTAGCCCTAGCCCTAACCCTAACCCTAACCCTAACCCTAAACCTAAGCCTAACGATAACCCTAAACCTAGACCTAATCCTAACCCTAACCCTAACACTAACCCTAACCTAACCATAACCCTAACCCTATCTTTAACCCTAACACTAATCCTAGCCCTAAACCAAACCCTAACCCTAACCCTAATCCTAGCCCTAACCCAAACCGTAACCCTAACTGTAACCCGAACCCTAACCCTAACCCTAGCCCTAACCCTAACACTAACCCTAACCATAACCCTAACCCTAACCCTAACCCTAGCTCTAACCC
>NC_137770.1:119529395-119531895 GCF_963455305.1 Plecotus auritus | reverse complement strand
TGGCCCTAGCCCTAACCCTAACCCTAACCCTAACCCTAGTCCTAGCCCTAGAACAAACACTAACATAACCCTAGCCCTAGCCCTATCCCTAGACAAAACCAAAACCCTAACCCTAACCCTAACCCTAACACTAACCCTGGCCCTAGCCCTAACCATAACCCTAAACTTAACCCTAACCCAAACCCTAACCCTAACCATAACCATAACCCTAGCCGTAACCCTAATTATAACTCTAACCTACCTCTGAACCTAAGCCTAACCCTATCCCTAACCCTAACCCTAGCTCTAAAATTAACCTTAACCTTAACCCTAAACCTAACTCTAACCCTAACCCTAACCCTAACCCTAACCATAACCCTAACATAACCCAAAACCTAACCCTAACCCTAATCCTCACCCTAATACTAACCCTAACCTAACCCTAGCCCTAAACCTAACCCTAAACCTAACCCTAGCCCTAATCCTAACACTAACCCTAACCCTAAGCCTAAACCTAACCCTAAACCTAGCCCTAAACCTAACCCTAACCCTAACCCTAACCTAACCATAACCTTAACCCTATCTTTAACCCTAACCCTAGCCCTAACCCTAATCCTAACCCTAACCCTAGCCCTAGCCCTAGACAAAACCCTAACCCTAACCCTAACCCTAACCCTAACCTAACCATAACCCTAACCTTATCTTTAATCCTAACCTTGACCCTAGCCCTAACCCTAACCCTAACCCTAACCCTAACCCTAACCCTAACCCTAACCCTGGCCCTAGCCCTAACCCTAACCCTAACCCTAGTCCTAGCCCTAGAACAAACCCTAACATAACCCTAGCCCTAGCCCTATCCCTAGACAAAACCAAAACCCTAACCCTAACCCAAACCCTAACACTAACCCTTGCCCTAGCCCTAACCATAACCCTAACCTTAACCCTAACCCAAACCCTAACCCTAACCATAACCATAACCCTAGCCGTAACCCTAATTATAACTCTAACCTACCTCTGAACCTAAGCCTAACCCTATCCCTAACCCTAACCCTAACCCTAGCTCTAAAATTAACCTTAACTTTAACACTAAACCTAACTCTAACCCTAACCCTAACCCTAACCCTAACCATAACCCTAACATAACCCAAAACCTAACCCTAACCCTAACCCTCACCCTAGCACTAACCCTAACTCTAACCCTAACACTAACCCTAAACTAACCCTAGCCCTAAACCTAACCCTAAACCTAACCCTAACCTAACCATAACCTTAACCCTATCTTTAACCCTAACCCTAGCCCTAACCCTAATCCTAACCCTAATCCTACCCTAACACTAACCCTTACACTAAACCTAGCCCTAGCCCTAGACAAAACCCTAACCCTAACCCTAACCTAACCATAACCCTAACACTATCTTTTACCCTAACCCTAACCCTAGCCCTAGCCCTAACCCTAACCCTAACCCTAACCCTAACCCTAACCCTAGCCCTAATCCTAACGCTAACCCTAACCCTAAGCCTAAACCTAACCCTAAACCTAGCCCTAAACCTAACCCTAACCCTATACCAAACTCTAACCCTAACTTTAACCCTAGCGCTAAACCTAACAATAACCCTAACCTAACCCTAAACCTAACCCTAAACCTAACCCTAACCCTAACCCTAACCCTAAGCCTAACGCTAACCCTAAACCTAGCCCTAATCCTAACCCTAACCCTAACACTAACCCTAACCTAACCATAACCCTAACCCTATCTTTAACCCTAACACTAATCCTAGCCCTAACCCAAACCGTAACCCTAACTGTAACCTGAACCCTAACCCTAACCCTAGCCCTAACCCTAACACTAACCCTAACCATAACCCTAACCCTAACCCTAACCCTAGCTCTAACCGTAGCCCTAGCCCTAACCCTAACCCTAACCCTAACCCTAACCCTAGCCCTAACCCTAACCCTTACAATAAACCTAGATCTAGCCCTAGACAAAACCCTAACCCAAACCCTAACCTAACCATAACCCTAACACTATCTTTAAACTTAAACCTAACCCTAGCCCTAGCCCTAACCCTAACCCTAACCCTAACACTAAACCTAGCCCTAATCCTAACCCTAACCCTAACCCTAAGCCTAAACATAACCCTAAACCTAGCCCTAAACCTAACCCTAACCCTATACCTAACTCTAACCCTAACCTTAACCCTAGCGCTAACCCTAACAATAACCCTAACCTAACCCTAAACCTAACCCTAACCCTAACCCTAACCCTAAGCCTAACGCTAACCCTAAACCTAGCCCTAATCCTAACCCTAACCCTAGCACTAACCCTAACTCTAACCCTAACACTAACCCTAACCCTAACCCTAACACTAGCCCTAACCCTAACCCTAACCCTAACCTAACCATAAACTTAACCCTATCTTTAACCCTAACCCTAGCCCTAACCCTAATCCTAACCCTAACCCTAGCCCTAGCCCTAGAAAAAACCCTAACCCTAACCCTAATCCTAACCCTAACCTAACC
>NC_137770.1:119524395-119526895 GCF_963455305.1 Plecotus auritus | reverse complement strand
AACCATAACCCTAACCCTCTCTTTAACACTAACCCTAACCCTAGCCCTAAACCGAACCCTAAATCTAACCCTAACCCTAACCCTAACCCTAACCCTAACCCTAACTCTAACCTAACCATAACCCTAACCCTATCTTTAACCCTAACCCTAGCCCTAAACCGAACCCTAACCCTAACCCTAACCCTAGCCCTAACCCTAACCCTAACACTAACACTAACACTAACTCTAACCTACCCTAACCCTGACACTAACCCTAACCCTAATACTAGGCCTAAACCTAACCCTAAACCTAACCCTAACCTAACCATAACCTTAACCCTATCTTTAACCCTAACCCTAGCCCTAACCCTAATCCTAACCCTAACCCTACCCTAACCCTAACCCTTACACTAAACCTAGCCCTAGCCCTAGACAAAAACCTAACCCTAACCCTAACCTAACCACAACCCTAACACTATCTTTTACCCTAACCCTAACCCTAGCCCTAGCCCTAACCCTAACCCTAACCCTAACCCTAACCCTAACCCTAGCCCTAATCCTAACCCTAACCCTAACCCTAAGCCTAAACCTAACCCTAAACCTAGCCCTAAACCTAACCCTAACCCTATACCAAACTCTAACCCTAACTTTAACCCTAGCGCTAAACCTAACAATAACCCTAACCTAACCCTAAACCTAACC
Organism: Plecotus auritus; assembly: GCF_963455305.1. Taxonomy (NCBI): domain Eukaryota; kingdom Metazoa; phylum Chordata; class Mammalia; order Chiroptera; family Vespertilionidae; genus Plecotus; species Plecotus auritus. Next base: position 119,526,214 of record NC_137770.1, on the reverse strand, counting down.
CTAACCCTAACCCTAACCCTAACCCTAACCCTAACCCTAGCCCTAACCCTAACCCTAACCCTAACCTAACCCTAGCCCTAACCCTAACCCTAACCCTAACCCTAACCCTAGCCCTAATCCTAACCCTAACCCTAAGCCTAAACCTAACCCTAAACCTAGCCCTAAACCTAACCCTAACCCTATACCAAACTCTAACCCTAACTTTAACCCTAGTGCTAAACCTAACAATAACCCTAACCTAACCCTAAACCTAACCCTAACCCTAACCCTAACCCTTACCCTAACCCTAACCCTAGCCCTAACCCTAACCCTAACCCTAACCTAACCCTAACCCTAACCCTAACCCTAACCCTAACCCTAACCCTAACCCTGGCCCTAACCCTAACCCTAGCCCTAGCCCTAGCCCAAACCCTAACCCTAACCCTAAACCTAAACCTAACAATAGCACTAACCCTAACCATAAACTTAACCCTAACACTAAACCTAACCCTAACCCTAAACCTAACCCTAACCTAACCATAACCCTAACCCTAACTTTAACCCTAACCCTAGCAATAAGCCTAACCCTAACCCTAACCCTAACCCTATACCTAACCCTAGCCCTAACCCTAACCATAACCCTAACCTAACCCTAAACCTAACCAAACCCTAACCCTAACCCTAACCCTAACCCTAGCCCTAACCCTAACCCTAAGCCTAACCCTAACCTTAACCCTAACCCTAACCCTAACCTAACCCTAACACTAATCATATTCCTAATCCTAGCCCTAGCCATAGTCCAAACCCTAACCCTAACCCTAACCCTAACCCTAACCCTAGCACTAACCCTAACACTAACCCTAGCCTTAACATAATCCTAACCCTAACTTTAGTTCTAGCCCTAGCCCTAACCGGAAACCTAAACCTAACCCTAAACCTAACCCTAACCTTAACCTTAACCCTAGTCCTAGACCTATCCCTAACCCTAGCCCTATCCCTAGACCAAACCCTAAAACTAACCCTAACCCTAACCTAACCATAGCCCAAACCCTAAACCTAACCATAAACCTAGCCCTAGCCATAGCTCTTACCCTAACCCTAACCCTAACACTAACCCTAACCTAACCCTAACCCTAATCCTTTCCCTAGCCCAGCTGTAACCCTAACCCTAACTCTAAACCTAACCCTAACCTTAGCACTAACCCTAACTCTAACCCTAACACTAACCCTAACCCTAACCCTAACACTAGCCCTAACCCTAACCCTAACCCTAACCCTAACCCTAACCTAACCATAACCTTAACCCTATCTTTAACTCTAACCCTAGCCCTAACCCTAATCCTAACCCTAACCCTAGCCCTAGCCCTAGACAAAACCCTAACCCTAACCCTATCCCTAACCCTAACACTAACCCTAACCCTAACCCTAACCCTAGCCCTAACCCTAACCCTAACCCTAACCCTAACCTAACCGTAGCCTTAACCCTACCCTAACCCTAAACCTCGCACTAGCCATAGACCTAACCCTAACCCTAAACTAACCCTAACATAAAACTAACCCTAGCCCTTGCCCTAGTACTAACCCTAACCCTAACCCTAGCCCTAACCCTACCCCTAACCCTAAACCTAACCCTAACCCTAGCCCTAGCCCTAGCCCTAGACAAAACCCTAACCTTAACCCAGCCATAATCCTAACCCTAACCCTAACCCTAACCCTAACCCTAACCCTAACCCAAACCTAACATTAACACTACACCCAGCCCTAACACTAACACTACACTAACCCTAACACAAACCCTAACCCTAACCTAACCCTAACACTAAACCTAACCCTAGCCCTT
>NC_137770.1:119516895-119519395 GCF_963455305.1 Plecotus auritus | reverse complement strand
AACCCTAACCCTAGTCCTAGCCCTAGAACAAACACTAACATAACCCTAGCCCTAGCCCTATCCCTAGACAAAACCAAAACCCTAACCCTAACCCTAACCCTAACACTAACCCTGGCCCTAGCCCTAACCATAACCCTAAACTTAACCCTAACCCAAACCCTAACCCTAACCATAACCATAACCCTAGCCGTAACCCTAATTATAACTCTAACCTACCTCTGAACCTAAGCCTAACCCTATCCCTAACCCTAACCCTAGCTCTAAAATTAACCTTAACCTTAACCCTAAACCTAACTCTAACCCTAACCCTAACCCTAACCCTAACCATAACCCTAACATAACCCAAAACCTAACCCTAACCCTAATCCTCACCCTAATACTAACCCTAACCTAACCCTAGCCCTAAACCTAACCCTAAACCTAACCCTAGCCCTAATCCTAACACTAACCCTAACCCTAAGCCTAAACCTAACCCTAAACCTAGCCCTAAACCTAACCCTAACCCTAACCCTAACCTAACCATAACCTTAACCCTATCTTTAACCCTAACCCTAGCCCTAACCCTAATCCTAACCCTAACCCTAGCCCTAGCCCTAGACAAAACCCTAACCCTAACCCTAACCCTAACCCTAACCTAACCATAACCCTAACCTTATCTTTAATCCTAACCTTGACCCTAGCCCTAACCCTAACCCTAACCCTAACCCTAACCCTAACCCTAACCCTAACCCTGGCCCTAGCCCTAACCCTAACCCTAACCCTAGTCCTAGCCCTAGAACAAACCCTAACATAACCCTAGCCCTAGCCCTATCCCTAGACAAAACCAAAACCCTAACCCTAACCCAAACCCTAACACTAACCCTTGCCCTAGCCCTAACCATAACCCTAACCTTAACCCTAACCCAAACCCTAACCCTAACCATAACCATAACCCTAGCCGTAACCCTAATTATAACTCTAACCTACCTCTGAACCTAAGCCTAACCCTATCCCTAACCCTAACCCTAACCCTAGCTCTAAAATTAACCTTAACTTTAACACTAAACCTAACTCTAACCCTAACCCTAACCCTAACCCTAACCATAACCCTAACATAACCCAAAACCTAACCCTAACCCTAACCCTCACCCTAGCACTAACCCTAACTCTAACCCTAACACTAACCCTAAACTAACCCTAGCCCTAAACCTAACCCTAAACCTAACCCTAACCTAACCATAACCTTAACCCTATCTTTAACCCTAACCCTAGCCCTAACCCTAATCCTAACCCTAATCCTACCCTAACACTAACCCTTACACTAAACCTAGCCCTAGCCCTAGACAAAACCCTAACCCTAACCCTAACCTAACCATAACCCTAACACTATCTTTTACCCTAACCCTAACCCTAGCCCTAGCCCTAACCCTAACCCTAACCCTAACCCTAACCCTAACCCTAGCCCTAATCCTAACGCTAACCCTAACCCTAAGCCTAAACCTAACCCTAAACCTAGCCCTAAACCTAACCCTAACCCTATACCAAACTCTAACCCTAACTTTAACCCTAGCGCTAAACCTAACAATAACCCTAACCTAACCCTAAACCTAACCCTAAACCTAACCCTAACCCTAACCCTAACCCTAAGCCTAACGCTAACCCTAAACCTAGCCCTAATCCTAACCCTAACCCTAACACTAACCCTAACCTAACCATAACCCTAACCCTATCTTTAACCCTAACACTAATCCTAGCCCTAACCCAAACCGTAACCCTAACTGTAACCTGAACCCTAACCCTAACCCTAGCCCTAACCCTAACACTAACCCTAACCATAACCCTAACCCTAACCCTAACCCTAGCTCTAACCGTAGCCCTAGCCCTAACCCTAACCCTAACCCTAACCCTAACCCTAGCCCTAACCCTAACCCTTACAATAAACCTAGATCTAGCCCTAGACAAAACCCTAACCCAAACCCTAACCTAACCATAACCCTAACACTATCTTTAAACTTAAACCTAACCCTAGCCCTAGCCCTAACCCTAACCCTAACCCTAACACTAAACCTAGCCCTAATCCTAACCCTAACCCTAACCCTAAGCCTAAACATAACCCTAAACCTAGCCCTAAACCTAACCCTAACCCTATACCTAACTCTAACCCTAACCTTAACCCTAGCGCTAACCCTAACAATAACCCTAACCTAACCCTAAACCTAACCCTAACCCTAACCCTAACCCTAAGCCTAACGCTAACCCTAAACCTAGCCCTAATCCTAACCCTAACCCTAGCACTAACCCTAACTCTAACCCTAACACTAACCCTAACCCTAACCCTAACACTAGCCCTAACCCTAACCCTAACCCTAACCTAACCATAAACTTAACCCTATCTTTAACCCTAACCCTAGCCCTAACCCTAATCCTAACCCTAACCCTAGCCCTAGCCCTAGAAAAAACCCTAACCCTAACCCTAATCCTAACCCTAACCTAACCATAACCCTAACCTTATCTTTAATCC
>NC_137770.1:119506895-119509395 GCF_963455305.1 Plecotus auritus | reverse complement strand
ACCATAACCCTAACCTAACCCTAAACCTAACCAAACCCTAACCCTAACCCAAACCCTAGCCCTAACCCTAACCCTAAGCCTAACCCTAACCTTAACCCTAACCCTAACCCTAACCTAACCCTAACACTAATCATATTCCTATTCCTAGCCCTAGCCATAGTCCAAACCCTAACCCTAACCCTAACCCTAACCCTAGCAAAACCCTAACACTAACCCTAGCCTTAACATAATCCTAACCCTAACTTTAGTTCTAGCCCTAGCCCTAACAGGAACCCTAATCCTAACCCTAAACCTAACCCTAACCTTAACCTTAACCCTAGCCCTAGACCTATCCCTAACCCTAGCCCTATCCCTAGACCAAACCCTAAAACTAACCCTAACCCTAACCTAACCATAGCCCAAACCCTAAACCTAACCATAAACCTAGCCCTAGCCATAGCTCTAACCCTAACCCTAACCCTAACACTAACCCTAACCTAACCCTAACCCTAATCCTTTCCCTAGCCCAGCTGTAACCCTAACCCTAACTCTAAACCTAACCCTAACCTTAGCACTAAACCTAACTCTAACCCTAACACTAACCCTAACCCTAACCTTAACACTAGCCCTAACCCTAACCCTAACCCTAACCCTAACCCTAACCTAACCATAACCTTAACCCTATCTTTAACCCTAACCCTAGCCCTAACCCTAATCCTAAGCCTAACCCTAGCCCTAGCCCTAGACAAAACCCAAACCCTAACCCTAACCCTAACCCTAACCTAACCATAACCCTAACCTTATCTTTAATCCTAACCTTGACCCTAGCCCTAACCCTAACCCTAACCCTAACCCTAACCCTGGCCCTAGCCCTAACCCTAACCCTAACCCTAACCCTAGTCCTAGCCCTAGAACAAACACTAACATAACCCTAGCCCTAGCCCTATCCCTAGACAAAACCAAAACCCTAACCCTAACCCTAACCCTAACACTAACCCTGGCCCTAGCCCTAACCATAACCCTAAACTTAACCCTAACCCAAACCCTAACCCTAACCATAACCATAACCCTAGCCGTAACCCTAATTATAACTCTAACCTACCTCTGAACCTAAGCCTAACCCTATCCCTAACCCTAACCCTAGCTCTAAAATTAACCTTAACCTTAACCCTAAACCTAACTCTAACCCTAACCCTAACCCTAACCCTAACCATAACCCTAACATAACCCAAAACCTAACCCTAACCCTAATCCTCACCCTAATACTAACCCTAACCTAACCCTAGCCCTAAACCTAACCCTAAACCTAACCCTAGCCCTAATCCTAACACTAACCCTAACCCTAAGCCTAAACCTAACCCTAAACCTAGCCCTAAACCTAACCCTAACCCTAACCCTAACCTAACCATAACCTTAACCCTATCTTTAACCCTAACCCTAGCCCTAACCCTAATCCTAACCCTAACCCTAGCCCTAGCCCTAGACAAAACCCTAACCCTAACCCTAACCCTAACCCTAACCTAACCATAACCCTAACCTTATCTTTAATCCTAACCTTGACCCTAGCCCTAACCCTAACCCTAACCCTAACCCTAACCCTAACCCTAACCCTAACCCTAACCCTGGCCCTAGCCCTAACCCTAACCCTAACCCTAGTCCTAGCCCTAGAACAAACCCTAACATAACCCTAGCCCTAGCCCTATCCCTAGACAAAACCAAAACCCTAACCCTAACCCAAACCCTAACACTAACCCTTGCCCTAGCCCTAACCATAACCCTAACCTTAACCCTAACCCAAACCCTAACCCTAACCATAACCATAACCCTAGCCGTAACCCTAATTATAACTCTAACCTACCTCTGAACCTAAGCCTAACCCTATCCCTAACCCTAACCCTAACCCTAGCTCTAAAATTAACCTTAACTTTAACACTAAACCTAACTCTAACCCTAACCCTAACCCTAACCCTAACCATAACCCTAACATAACCCAAAACCTAACCCTAACCCTAACCCTCACCCTAGCACTAACCCTAACTCTAACCCTAACACTAACCCTAAACTAACCCTAGCCCTAAACCTAACCCTAAACCTAACCCTAACCTAACCATAACCTTAACCCTATCTTTAACCCTAACCCTAGCCCTAACCCTAATCCTAACCCTAATCCTACCCTAACACTAACCCTTACACTAAACCTAGCCCTAGCCCTAGACAAAACCCTAACCCTAACCCTAACCTAACCATAACCCTAACACTATCTTTTACCCTAACCCTAACCCTAGCCCTAGCCCTAACCCTAACCCTAACCCTAACCCTAACCCTAGCCCTAATCCTAACGCTAACCCTAACCCTAAGCCTAAACCTAACCCTAAACCTAGCCCTAAACCTAACCCTAACCCTATACCAAACTCTAACCCTAACTTTAACCCTAGCGCTAAACCTAACAATAACCCTAACCTAACCCTAAACCTAACCCTAAACCTAACCCTAACCCTAACCCTAACCCTAAGCCTAACGC
>NC_137770.1:119469395-119501895 GCF_963455305.1 Plecotus auritus | reverse complement strand
TAACCCTAACACTAACCCTAGCCTTAACATAAACCTAACCCTAACTTTAGTTCTAGCCCTAGCCCTAACCGGAAACCTAAACCTAACCCTAAACCTAACCCTAACCTTAACCTTAACCCTAGTCCTAGACCTATCCCTAACCCTAGCCCTATCCCTAGACCAAACCCTAAAACTAACCCTAACCCTAACCTAACCATAGCCCAAACCCTAAACCTAACCATAAACCTAGCCCTAGCCATAGCTCTTACCCTAACCCTAACCCTAACACTAACCCTAACCTAACCCTAACCCTAATCCTTTCCCTAGCCCAGCTGTAACCCTAACCCTAACTCTAAACCTAACCCTAACCTTAGCACTAACCCTAACTCTAACCCTAACACTAACCCTAACCCTAACCCTAACACTAGCCCTAACCCTAACCCTAACCCTAACCCTAACCCTAACCTAACCATAACCTTAACCCTATCTTTAACTCTAACCCTAGCCCTAACCTTAATCCTAACCCTAACCCTAGCCCTAGCCCTAGACAAAACCCTAACCCTAACCCTATCCCTAACCCTAACACTAACCCTAACCCTAACCCTAACCCTAGCCCTAACCCTAACCCTAACCCTAACCCTAACCTAACCGTAGCCTTAACCCTACCCTAACCCTAAACCTCGCACTAGCCATAGACCTAACCCTAACCCTAAACTAACCCTAACACAAAACTAACCCTAGCCCTTGCCCTAGTACTAACCCTAACCCTAACCCTAGCCCTAACCCTACCCCTAACCCTAAACCTAACCCTAACCCTAGCCCTAGCCCTAGCCCTAGACAAAACCCTAACCTTAACCCAGCCATAATCCTAACCCTAACCCTAACCCTAACCCTAACCCTAACCCTAACCCAAACCTAACATTAACACTACACCCAGCCCTAACACTAACACTACACTAACCCTAACACAAACCCTAACCCTAACCTAACCCTAACACTAAACCTAACCCTAGCCCTTGCCCTAGTACTAACACTAACCCTAACCCTAGCCCTAGCCCTAGACTAAACCCTAACCATAACCCTAACCCTAGCACTAACCCTAACTCTTACCCGAGCCCTAGCCCTAGACCAAACCCTAACCCTAACCCTATCCCTAGCCCTAGCCCTAGACAAAACCCTAACCCTAAGCCTAGCAGTAGCCATAGCCCTAACCCTAACCCTAACACTAACACTAACATTAACACTAACCTAACCCTAACACTAACCCTAACACTACACCTAACCCTAGCCCTAGCCCTAATCCTAACCCTAACCCTAGCCCTAGCCCTAGAACAAACACTAACCAAAAGCCTATCCCTAGACCTAGCCCTAGACAAAACCTTAAACCTAACCCTAACCCTAACCCTAACCCTGGCCCTAGCCCTAACCCTAACCATAACCTTAACACTAACCCTAACACTAAACCTAGCCCTAACCATAACCATAACCTTAACCCTAACCCTAACCCTAACCCTAACCCTAACCCTAACCCTAACCCTAACCCTAACCCTAACCCAAACCTAACACTAACACTACACCTAGACCTAACCCTAACCCTAACACTAACACTAACCCTAACCCTAACCCTAGCCCTAGCCCTAACCCTAACCCTAACCCTAACCTAACCGTAGCCTTAACCCTACCCTAACCCTAAACCTCGCGCTAGCCATAGACCTAACCCTAACCCTAAACTAACCCTAACACAAAACTAACCCTAGCCCTTGCCCTAGTACTAACCCTAACCCTAACCCTAGCCCTAACCCTACCCCTAACCCTAACCCTAACCCTAGCCCTAGCCCTAGCCCTAGACAAAACCCTAACCCTAACCCAGCCCTAATCCTAACCCTAACCCTAACCCTAACCCTAACCCTAACCCAAACCTAACATTAACACTACACCTAGCCCTAACCCTAACACTACCCTAACCCTAACACAAACCCTAACCCTAACCTAACCCTAACACTAAACCTAACCCTAGCCCTTGCCCTAGTACTAACCCTAACCCTAACCCTAGCCCTAGCCCTAGACTAAACCCTAACCGTAACCCTACCCTAGCAATAACCCTAACTCTTACCTGAGCCCTAGCCCTAGACCAAACTTTAACCCTAACCCTATCCCTAACACTAGCCCTAGACAAAACCCTAACCCTAAGCCTAGCAGTAGCCATAGCCCTAACCCTAACCCTAACCCTAACACTAACATTAACACTAACCTAACCCTAACACTAACCCTAACACTACATCTAACCCTAGCCCTAGCCCTAATCCTAACCCTAACCCTAGCCCTAGCCCTAGAACAAACACTAACCATAAGCCTATCCCTAGCCCTAGCCCTAGACAAAACCCTAAACCTAACCCTAACCCTAACCCTAACCCTGGCCCTAGCCCTAACCCTAACCATAACCTTAACACTAACTCTAACACTAAACCTAGCCCTAACCATAACCCTAACCTTAACCGTAACCCTAACCCTAACCCTAACCCTAAACATAACCCTAACATAACCCTAAACCTAACCCTAACCCTAACCCTCACCCTAAACCTAAGCCTAATGCTAACGCAAAACCAAGCCTAACCCTAAACCTAGCCCTAACCCTAACAATAACCCTAACACTAACCCTAACCCTAACCGTAACCCTAGCCCTAACCCTAACCCTAACCCTAAACATAACACTGGCATTAACCCTAACCCTAACCCTAAACCTAAACCTAAACCTAACCCTAACCCTAGCCCTAACACTAAAAATAACCCTAACACTAACCCTAACCCTAACGTAACCATAACCCTAACCCTATCTTTAACACTAACACTAACCCTAGCCCTAAACCGAACCCTAAACCTAACCCTAAACCTAGCCCTAATCCTAACCGTAACCCTAACTGTAACCCTAACTCTAACCTAACCATAACCCTAACCCTATCTTTAACCCTAACCCTAGCCCTAAACCGAACCCTAACCCTAACCCTAACCCTAGCCCTAATCCTAACCGTAACCCTTACTGTAAACCTAACCCTAACCCTAACCCTAACACTAACACTAACACTAACCCTAACCCTAACCCTAACCCTAACCCTAACCCTAATCCAACCATAACCCTAACCCTAAACCTAACCCTAACCCTAACCTACCCTAACCCTGACACTAACCCTAACCCTAACTCTAACCCTAACACTAACCCTAACCCTAACCCTAACACTAGCCCTAACCCTAACCCTAACCTAACCATAACCTTAACCCTATCTTTAACCCTAACTCTAGCCCTAGCCCTAGACAAAACCCTAACCCTAACCTTAACCCTAACCCTAACCTAACCATAATCCTAACCTTATCTTTAATCCTAACCTTGACCCTAGCCCTAACCCTAACCCTAACCCTAACCCTAACCCTAACCCTAACCCTGGCCCTAGCCCTAACCCTAACCCTAACCCTAGTCCTAGCCCTAGAACAAACCCTAACATAACCCTAGCCCTAGCCCTAACCCTAGACAAAACCAAAACCCTAACCCTAACCCTAACCCTAACCCTAACACTAACCCTGGCCCTAGCCGAAACCATAACCCTAACCTTAACCCTAACCCTAACCCTAACCCTAACCCTAACCCTAACCCTAACCCTAACCCTAACCCTAACCCTAGCTCTAAAATTAGCCTTAACCTTAACCCTAAACCTAACCCTAACCCTAACCCTAACCCTAACCATAACCCTAACATAACCCAAAACCTAACCCTAACCCTAGCCCTCACCCTAGCACTAACCCTAACTCTAACCCTAACACTAACCCTAACCTAACCCTATCCCTAAACCTAAACCTTACACTAAACCTAGCGTTAGCCCTAGACAAAACCCTAACGCTAACCCTAACCTAACCATAACCCTAACACTATCTTTAATCCTAACCCTAACCCTAGCCATAGCCCTAACCCTAACCCTAACCCTAAACCTAGACCTAATCCTAACCCTAACCCTAACCCTAAGCCTAAACCTAACCCTAAACCTAGCCCTAAACCTAACCCTAACCCTATACAAAACTCTAACCCTAACCTTAACCCTAGCGCTAAACCTAACAATAACCCTAACCTAACCCTAACCCTAACCCTAACCCTAACCCTAACCCTAAGCCTAACGCTAACCCTAAACCTAGCCCTAACCCTAACCCCAACCCTAACCCTAACCCTAACCCTAACCCTAGCCCTAACCCTAATCCTAACCCTAACCCTAGCCCTAGCAATAGACAAAACCCTAACCCTAACCCTAACCCAAACTCTAACCTAACCATAATCCTAACCTTATATTTAATCCTAACCTTGACCCTAGCCCTAACCCTAACCCTAACCCTAACCCTAACCCTAACCCTAACCCTGGCCCTAGCCCTAAACCTAACCCTAACCCTAGTCCTAGCCCTAGAACAAACCCTAACATAACCCTAGCCCTAGCCCTAGCCCTAGACAAAACCAAAACCCTAACCCTAACCCTAACCCTAACCCTAGCCCTCACCCTAGCACTAACCCTAACTCTAACCCTAACACTAACCCTAACCTAACCCTATCCCTAAACCTAAACCTTACACTAAACCTAGCGTTAGCCCTAGACAAAACCCTAACGCTAACCCTAACCTAACCATAACCCTAACACTATCTTTAATCCTAACCCTAACCCTAGCCATAGCCCTAACCCTAACCCTAACCCTAAACCTAGCCCTAATCCTAACCCTAACCCTAACCCTAAGCCTAAACCTAACCCTAAACCTAGCCCTAAACCTAACCCTAACCCTATACAAAACTCTAACCCTAACCTTAACCCTAGCGCTAAACCTAACAATAACCCTAACCTAACCCTAACCCTAACCCTAACCCTAACCCTAACCCTAACCCTAAGCCTAACGCTAACCCTAAACCTAGCCCTAACCCTAACCCCAACCCTAACCCTAACCCTAACCCTAACCCTAGCCCTAACCCTAATCCTAACCCTAACCCTAGCCCTAGCCCTAGACAAAACCCTAACCCTAACCCTAACCCAAACTCTAACCTAACCATAATCCTAACTTTATCTTTAATCCTAACCCTAACCCTGGCCCTAGCCCTAACCCTAACCCTAACCCTAGTCCTAGCCCTAGAACAAACCCTAACATAACCCTAGCCCTAGCCCTAGCCCTAGACAAAACCAAAACCCTAACCCTAACCCTAACCCTAACCCTAACCCTAACCTAACCATAAACCTAACCCTATCTTTAACCCTAACCCTAACCCTAGCAATAACCCTAACCCTAACCCTAACCCTAACCCTAACCCTATACCTAACCCTAGCCCTAACCCTAACCATAACCCTAACCTAACCCTAAACCTAACCAAACCCTAACCCTAACCCTAACCCTAACCATAGCCCTAACCATAACCCTAAGCCTTACCCTAACCTTAACCCTAACCCTAACCCTAACCTAACCCTAACACTAATCATATTCCTAATCCTAGCCCTAGCCATAGTCCAAACCCTAACCCTAACCCTAACCCTAACCCTAACCCTAGCACTAACCCTAACACTAACCCTAGCCTTAACATAATCCTAACCCTAACTTTAGTCCTAGCCCTAGCCCTAACCGGAACCCTAAACCTAACCCTAAACCTAACCCTAACCTTAACCTTAACCCTAGCCCTAGACCTATCACTAACCCTAGCCCTATCTCTAGACCAAACCCTAAAACTAACCCTAACCCTAACCTAACCATAGCCCAAACCCTAAACCTAACCATAAACCTAGCCCTAGCCATAGCTCTAACCCTAACCCTAACCCTAACACTAACCCTAACCCTAACCCTAACCCTAACCATAACCATAACCCTAACCCTAACCCTAACCCTAACCTAACCCTAACCCTAACCCTAACCCTAACCCTAAGCCTAACGCTAACCCTAAACCTAGCCCTAATCCTAACTCTAACCCTAACACTAACCCTAACCCAACCATAACCCTAACCCTATCTTTAACCCTAACCCTAATCCTAGCCCTAAATCAAACCCTAACCCTAACCCTAATCCTAGCCCTAAACCTAACCCTAACAATAACCCTAACCCTAACCCTAACCCTAACCCTAACCCTAACCCTAAACCTAATCCTAACCCTAACCTTAACCCTAACCCTAAACCTAACCCTAACCCTAACCCTAACCTAACCATAACCCTAAACCTATCTTTAACCCAAACCCTAACGCTAGCAATAACCCTAACCCTAACCCTAACCCTAACCCTAACCCTATACCTAACCCTAGCCCTAACACTAACCATAACCCTAACCTAACCCTAAACCTAACCAAACTCTAACCCTAACCCTAACCCTATCCCTAGCCCTAACCCTAACCCTAAGCCTAACCCTAACCTTAACCCTAACCCTAACCCTAACACTAACCCTAACCTAACCCAAACCCTAACCCTAACCCTGGCCCTAACCCTAACCCTAGACCTAGCCCTAGCCCTAACCCTAACCCTAACCCTAACCCTAACCTAAATCTAAACTAGCACTAACCCTAACCCTAACCCTAACCCTAACCCTAGCCCTAGCCCTAGCTCTAACCCTAATTCTAACCTAACCATAACCCTAACCCTAAGCCTAACCCTAACCCTAACCCTAACCCTAACCCTAACCTTCCTAACCCTAACACTAACCCTAACCCTAAACCTAGCCCTAAACCTAACTCTAACCGTAACACTAACCCTAACCCTAACCCTAACCCTAACCCTAACCCTAATCCAACCATAACCCTAACCCTAACCCTAACCCTAAATCTAACCATAACCCTAACCTTCCCTAACCCTAACACTAACCCTAACCCTAAACCTGCCCTAAACCTCACCCTAACCGTAACCCTAATCCTAGCCCTAAACCTAACGCTATCCCTATACCAAACTCTAACCCTAACCTTAACCCTAGCGCTAACCCTAACAATAACCCAAACCTAACCCTAAACCTAATCCTAACCCTAACACTAAGCCTAACGCTAACCCTAAACCTAGCCTAATCCTAACCCTAACCCCAAACCTAACCCTAACCTTAACCTTAACCCTAGCCCTAGCCCTAGCCCTAATCCTAGCCCTAGCCCTAGACCAAACCCTAAACCTAAAACTAACCCTAACAATAACCCTAACACTAACACTAACCTAACCCTAAAATTAACCATATTCCTAACCCTAGCCCTAGCCGTAGTCCTAACCCTAACCCTAACCCTAACCCTAACCCTAACCCTAACCCTAACCCTAACCCTAATCCAACCATAACCCTAACCCTAACCCTAACCCTAAACCTAACCCTAACCCTAACCCTAACCTAACCATAACCCTAACCCTATCTTTAACCCAAACGCTAACCCTAGCAATAACCCTAACCCTAACCCTAACCCTAACCCTAACCCTAACCCTAAGCCTAACCCTAACCCTAACCCTAACCTAACCCTAGCCCTAACCATAACTCTAACCTAACCCTAAACCTAACCAAACCCTAACCCTAACCCTAACCCTAGCCCTAACCTTAACCTAACTCTAACCCTAACCTAACCCTAACCCTAACCCTAACCCTAAGCCTAACGCTAACCCTAAACCTAGCCCTAATCCTAACTCTAACCCTAACACTAACCCTAACCTAACCATAACCCTAACCCTTTCTTTAACCCTAACCCTAATCCTAGCCCTAAATCAAACCCTAACCCTAACCCTAATCCTAGCCCTAAACCTAACCCTAACAATAACCCTAACCCTAACCCTAACCCTAACCCTAACCCTAAACCTAATCCTAACCCTAACCTTAACCCTAACCCTAAACCTAACCCTAACCCTAACCCTAACCTAACCATAACCCTAACCCTATCTTTAACCCAAACCCTAATGCTAGCAATAACCCTAACCCTAACCCTAACCCTAACCCTAACCCTATACCTAACCCTAGCCCTAACACTAACCATAACCCTAACCTAACCCTAAACCTAACCAAACTCTAACCCTAACCCTAACCCTAACCCTAGCCCTAACCCTAACCCTAAGCCTAACCCTAACCTTAACCCTAACCCTAACCCTAACCCTAACCTAACCCAAACCCTAACCCTAACCCTGGCCCTAACCCTAACCCTAGCCCTAGCCCTAGCCCTAACCCTAACCTTAAACCTAAATCTAAACTAGCACTAACCCTAACCCTAACGCTATCCCTAACCCTAACTCTAACACTAACCCTAAACCTAACCCTAACCATAACCCTAACCCTAACCCTAAGCCTAACGCTTACCCTAAACCTAGCCCTAATCCTAATCCTAACCCTAACACTAACCCTAACCTAACCATAACCCTAACCCTATCTTTAACCCTAACCCTAATCCTAGCCCTAAATCAAACCCTAACCCTAACCCTAATCCTAGCCCTAAACCTAACCCTAACCCTAACCCTAACCCTAACCCTAACCCTAACACTAACACTAACCTAACCCTAAAATTAACCATATTGCTAACCCTAGCCCTAGCCCTAGTCCTAACCCTAACCCTAACCCTAACCCTAACCCTAACCCTAACCCTAACACTAACCCTAACCCTAATCCAACCATAACCCTAACCCTATCCCTAACCGTAAACCTAACCCTAACCCTAACCCTAACCTAACCATAACCCTAACCCTATCTTTAACCCAAACCCTAACCCTAGCAATAACCCTAACCCTAACCCTAACCCTAACCCTAACCCTATACCTAACCCTATACCTAACCCTAGCCCTAACACTAACCATAACCCTAACCTAACCCTAAACCTAACCAAACTCTAACCCTAACCCTAACCCTAACCCTAGCCCTAACCCTAACCCTAAGCCTAACCCTAACCTTAACCCTAACCCTAACCCTAACCTAACCCAAACCCTAACCCTAACCCTGGCCCTAACCCTAACCCTAGCCCTAGCCCTAGCCCTAACCCTAACCTTAAACCTAAATCTAAACTAGCACTAACCCTAACCCTAACGCTAACCCTAACCCTAACTCTAACACTAACCCTAAACCTAACCCTAACCATAACCCTAACCCTAACCCTAAGCCTAACGCTTACCCTAAACCTAGCCCTAATCCTAACCCTAACCCTAACACTAACCCTAACCTAACCATAACCCTAACCCTATCTTTAACCCTAACCCTAATCCTAGCCCTAAATCAAACCCTAACCCTAACCCTAATCCTAACCCTAACCCTAACCCTAACCCTAACCCTAACCCTAACCCTAAACCTAATCCTAACCCTAACCTTAACCCTAACCCTAAACCTAATCCTAACCCTAACCCTAACCCTAACCCTAACCCTAACCCTAACCTAACCATAACCCTAACCCTATCTTTAACCCTAGCAATAACCCTAACCCTAACCCTAACCCTAGCCCTAACCCTAACCATAACCCTAACCTAACCCTGAACCTAACCAAACCCTAACCCTAACCCTAACCCTAGCCCTAACCCTAACCCTAAGCCTAACCCTAACCTTAACCCTAACCCTAACCCTAACCCTAACCTAACCCTAACCCTAACCCTAACCCTGTCCCTAACCCTAACCCTAACCCTAACCCTAACCCTAACCCTAACCCTAACCCTAACCTAAATCTAAACTAGCACTAACCCTAACCCTAACCCTAACCCTAACCCTAGCCCTAGCCCTAGCTCTAACCCTAATTCTAACCTAACCATAACCCTAACCCTAAGCCTAACCCTAACCCTAACCCTAACCCTAACCCTAACCTTCCTAACCCTAACACTAACCCTAACCCTAAACCTAGCCCTAAACCTAACCCTAACCGTAACACTAACCCTAACCCTAACCCTAACCCTAACCCTAACCCTCATCCAACCATAACCCTAACCCTAACCCTAACCCTAAATCTAACCATAACCCTAACCTTCCCTAACCCTAACACTAACCCTAACCCTAAACCTGCCCTAAACCTCACCCTAACCCTAACCCTAACCCTAACCCTAACCCTAATCGAACCATAACCCTAACCCTAACCCTAACCCTAAACCTAACTCTAACCCTAACCCTAAACTAACCATAACCCTAACCCTATCTTTAACCCAAACCCTAACCCTAGCAATAACCCTAACCCTAACCCTAACCCTAACCCTAACCCTATACCTAACCCTAGCCCTAACCATAACCCTAACCTAACCCTAAACCTAACCAAACCCTAACCCTAACCCTAACCCTAACCCTAACCCTAACCCTAAGCCTAACCCTAACCTTAACCCTAACCCTAACCCTAACCCTAACCTTAACCTAACCCTAACCCTAACCTAACCCTAACCCTAACCCTAACCCTAACCCTAAGCCTAACGCTAACCCTAAACCTAGCCCTAATCCTAACTCTAACCCTAACACTAACCCTAACCTAACCATCACCCTAACCCTATCTTTAACCCTAACCCTAATTCTAGCCCTAAATCAAACAGTAACCCTAACCCTAATCCTAGCCCTAAACCTAACCCTAACAATAACCCTAACCCTAACCCTAACCCTAACCCTAACCCTAAACCTAATCCTAACCCTAATCTTAACCCTAACCCTAAACCTAACCCTAACCCTAACCCTAACCTAACCATAACCCTAACCCTATCTTTAACCCAAACCCTAACGCTAGCAATAACCCTAACCCTAACCCTAACCCTAACCCTAACCCTATACCTAACCCTAGCCCTAACACTAACCATAACCCTAACCTAACCCTAAACCTAACCAAACTCTAACCCTAACCCTAACCCTAACCCTAGCCCTAACCCTAACCCTAAGCCTAACCCTAACCTTAACCCTAACCCTAACCCTAACCCTAACCCTAACCTAACCCAAACCCTAACCCTAACCCTGGCCCTAACCCTAACCTTAAACCTAAATCTAAACTAGCACTAACCCTAACCCTAACGCTAACCCTAACCCTAACTCTAACACTAACCCTAAACCTAACCCTAACCATAACCCTAACCCTAACCCTAAGCCTAACGCTTACCCTAAACCTAGCCCTAATCCTAACCCTAACCCTAACACTAACCCTAACCTAACCATAACCCTAACCCTATCTTTAACCCTAACCCTAAAACTAGCCCTAAATCAAACCCTAACCCTAACCCTAATACTAGCCCTAAACCTAACCCTAACCCTAACCCTAACCCTAACCCTATCTTTAACCCTAGCAATAACCCTAACCCTAACCCTAACCCTAGCCCTAACCCTAACCATAACCCTAACCTAACCCTGAACCTAACCAAACCCTAACCCTAACCCTAACCCTAGCCCTAACCCTAACCCTAAGCCTAACCCTAACCTTAACTCTAACCCTAACCCTAACCCTAACCCTAACCCTAACCATAACCCTAACCTTCCCTAACCCTAACACTAACCCTAACCCTAAACCTGCCCTAAACCTCACCCTAACCCTAACCCTAGCCCTAACCCTAACCCTAAGCCTAACCCTAACCTTAACCCTAACCCTAACCCTAACCCTAACCTTAACCTAACCCTAACCCTAACCTAACCCTAACCCTAACCCTAACCCTAACCCTAAGCCTAACGCTAACCCTAAACCTAGCCCTAATCCTAACTCTAACCCTAACACTAACCCTAACCTAACCATAACCCTAACCCTATCTTTAACCCTAACCCTTATCCTAGCCCTAAATCAAACCCTAACCCTAACCCTAATCCTAGCCCTAAACCTAACCCTAACAATAACCCTAACCCTAACCCTAACCCTAACCCTAACCCTAACCCTAAACCTAATCCTAACCCTAATCTTAACCCTAACCCTAAACCTAACCCTAACCCTAACCCTAACCTAACCATAACCCTAACCTAACCATAACCCTAACCCTATCTTTAACCCTAACCCTAATCCTAGCCCTAAATCAAACCCTAACCCTAACCCTAATCGTAGCCCTAAACCTAACCCTAACCCTAACCCTAACCCTAACCCTAACCTTAACCCTAACCCTAAACCTAATCCTAACCCTAACCTTAACCCTAACCCTAAACCTAATCCTAACCCTAACACTAAGCCTAACGCTAACCCTAAACCTAGCCTAATCCTAACCCTAACCCTAAACCTAACCCTAACCTTAACCTTAACCCTAGCCCTAGCCCTAGCCCTAATCCTAGCCCTAGCCCTAGACCAAACCCTAAAGCTAACCCTAACCCTAACCTAACCCTAGCCCGAACCCTAAACCTAACCCTAAAACTAACCCTAACCATAGCTCTAAACCTAGCCCTAGCCCGAACCCTAACCCTAAACCTAAACCTAAACCTAACCCTAGCCCTAACCCTAACAATAACCCTAACACTAACCCTAACCCTAACCCTAACCCTAGCCCTAACCCTAACCCTAACCCTAACCTAACCATAACCCTAACCCTATCTTTAACCCTAACCCTAACCCTAACCCTAACCCTAACCCTAACCCTAACCCTAACCCTAACCCTAACACTAACACTAACCCTAACTCTAACCCTAGCCCTAACCCTAACCCTAACCCTAACCCTAACCTTCCCTAACCCTAACACTAACCCTAACCCTAAACCTAACCCTAACCGTAACCCTAACCCTAACCCTAATCCTAACCCTAACCCTAACACTAATACAACCATAACCCTAACCCTAAACCTAACCCTAACCCTAACCTACCCTAAACCTGACACTAACCCTAACCCTAATCCTAGCCCTAAACCTAACCCTAACCTTAAGCTTAACCCTAGCCCTAGCACTAGCCCTAATCCTAGCCCTAGCCCTAGACCAAACCCTAAACCTAACCCTAACCCTAACCTAACCCTAGCCCGAACCGTAAACCTAACCCTAAACCTAACCCTAGCCATAGCTCTAAACCTAGCCCTAGCCCTAACCCTAACCCTAAACCAAAACCTAACCCTAACACTAGCCCTAACCCTAACAATAACACTAACACTAACACTAACCCTAACCCTAACCCTAGCCCTAACCCTAACCCTTACCCTAAACCAAGCCCTAGCCCTAGACAAAACTCTAATCCTAACCCTAACCTAACCATAACCCTAACACTATCTTTAACCCTAACCCTAACCCTAGCCCTAGCCCTAACCCTAACCCTAACCCTAACCCTAAGCCTATACCTAACTCTAAAACTAGCCCTAAACCTAAACCTATACCTAACTCTAACCCTAACCTTAACCCTAGCGCTAAACCTAACAATAACCCTAACTTAACCCTAAACCTAACACTAACCCTAACCCTAACCCTAAGCCTAACGCTAACCCTAAACCTAGCCCTAATCCTAACCCTAACCCTAACACTAACCCTAACCTAACCATAACCCTAACCCAATCTTTAACCCTAACACTAATCCTAGCCCTAAACCAAACCCTAACCCTAACCCTAATCCTAGCACTAACCCTAACCGTAACCCTAACAGTAACCCTAACCCTAACCCTAACCCTAGCCCTAACTCTAACCCTAACCCTAACCTAACCCTAACCCTAACCCTAACCCTAACCCTGGCCCTAACCCTAACCCTAACCTAACCCTAGCCCTAACCATAACCCTAACCTAACCCTAAACCTAACCAAACCCTAACCCTAACCCTAACCCTAGCCCTAACCCTAACCCTAAGCCTAACCCTAACCTTAACCCTAACCCTAACCCTAACCCTAACCTTAACCTAACTCTAACCCTAACCTAACCCTAACCCTAACCCTAACCCTAAGCCTAACGCTAACCCTAAACCTAGCCCTAATCCTAACTCTAACCCTAACACTAACCCTAACCTAACCATAACCCTAACCCTTTCTTTAACCCTAACCCTAATCCTAGCCCTAAATCAAACCCTAACCCTAACCCTAATCCTAGCCCTAAACCTAACCCTAACAATAACCCTAACCCTAACCCTAACCCTAACCCTAACCCTAACCCTAAAACTAATCCTAACCCTAACCTTAACCCTAACCCTAAACCTAACCCTAACCCTAACCCTAACCTAACCATAACCCTAACCCTATCTTTAACCCAAACCCTAATGCTAGCAATAACCCTAACCCTAACCCTAACCCTAACCCTAACCCTATACCTAACCCTAGCCCTAACACTAACCATAACCCTAACCTAACCCTAAACCTAACCAAACTCTAACCCTAACCCTAACCCTAACCCTAGCCCTAACCCTAACCCTAAGCCTAACCCTAACCTTAACCCTAACCCTAACCCTAACCCTAACCCTAACCTAACCCAAACCCTAACCCTAACCCTGGCCCTAACCCTAACCCTAGCCCTAGCCCTAGCCCTAACCCTAACCTTAAACCTAAATCTAAACTAGCACTAACCCTAACCCTAACGCTAACCCTAACCCTAACTCTAACACTAACCCTAAACCTAACCCTAACCATAACCCTAACCCTAACCCTAAGCCTAACGCTTACCCTAAACCTAGCCCTAATCCTAATCCTAACCCTAACACTAACCCTAAACTAACCATAACCCTAACCCTATCTTTAACCCTAACCCTAATCCTAGCCCTAAATCAAACCCTAACCCTAACCCTAATCCTAGCCCTAAACCTAACCCTAACCCTAACCCTAACCCTAACCCTAACCCTAACACTAACACTAACCTAACCCTAAAATTAACAATATTGCTAACCCTAGCCCTAGCCCTAGTCCTAACCCTAACCCTAACCCTAACCCTAACCCTAACCCTAACCCTAACCCTAACCCTAACACTAACCCTAACCCTAATCCAACCATAACCCTAACCCTATCCCTAACCGTAAACCTAACCCTAACCCTAACCCTAACCTAACCATAACCCTAACCCTATCTTTAACCCAAACCCTAACCCTAGCAATAACCCTAACCCTAACCCTAACCCTAACCCTAACCCTATACCTAACCCTATACCTAACCCTAGCCCTAACACTAACCATAACCCTAACCTAACCCTAAACCTAACCAAACTCTAACCCTAACCCTAACCCTAACCCTAGCCCTAACCCTAACCCTAAGCCTAACCCTAACCTTAACCCTAACCCTAACCCTAACCCTAACCCTAACCTAACCCAAACCCTAACCCTAACCCTGGCCCTAACCCTAACCCTAGCCCTAGCCCTAGCCCTAACCCTAACCTTAAACCTAAATCTAAACTAGCACTAACCCTAACCCTAACGCTAACCCTAACCCTAACTCTAACACTAACCCTAAACCTAACCCTAACCATAACCCTAACCCTAACCCTAAGCCTAACGCTTACCCTAAACCTAGCCCTAATCCTAACCCTAACCCTAACACTAACCCTAACCTAACCATAACCCTAACCCTATCTTTAACCCTAACCCTAATCCTAGCCCTAAATCAAACCCTAACCCTAACCCTAATCCTAACCCTAACCCTAACCCTAACCCTAACCCTAACCCTAACCTTAACCCTAAACCTAATCCTAACCCTAACCTTAACCCTAACCCTAAACCTAATCCTAACCCTAACCCTAACCCTAACCCTAACCCTAACCCTAACCTAACCATAACCCTAACCCTATCTTTAACCCTAGCAATAACCCTAACCCTAACCCTAACCCTAGCCCTAACCCTAACCATAACCCTAACCTAACCCTGAACCTAACCAAACCCTAACCCTAACCCTAACCCTAGCCCTAACCCTAACCCTAAGCCTAACCCTAACCTTAACCCTAACCCTAACCCTAACCCTAACCTAACCCTAACCCTAACCCTAACCCTGGCCCTAACCCTAACCCTAACCCTAACCCTAACCCTAACCCTAACCCTAACCTAAATCTAAACTAGCACTAACCCTAACCCTAACCCTAACCCTAACCCTAGCCCTAGCCCTAGCTCTAACCCTAATTCTAACCTAACCATAACCCTAACCCTAAGCCTAACCCTAACCCTAACCCTAACCCTAACCTTCCTAACCCTAACACTAACCCTAACCCTAAACCTAGCCCTAAACCTAACCCTAACCGTAACACTAACCCTAACCCTAACCCTAACCCTAACCCTAACCCTCATCCAACCATAACCCTAACCCTAACCCTAACCCTAAATCTAACCATAACCCTAACCTTCCCTAACCCTAACACTAACCCTAACCCTAAACCTGCCCTAAACCTCACCCTAACCCTAACCCTAACCCTAACCCTAACCCTAATCGAACCATAACCCTAACCCTAACCCTAACCCTAAACCTAACTCTAACCCTAACCCTAACCTAACCATAACCCTAACCCTATCTTTAACCCAAACCCTAACCCTAGCAATAACCCTAACCCTAACCCTAACCCTAACCCTAACCCTAACCCTATACCTAACCCTAGCCCTAACCATAACCCTAACCTAACCCTAACCCTAACCCTAACCCTAACCCTAACCAAACCCTAACCCTAACCCTAACCCTAGCCCTAACCCTAACCCTAAGCCTAACCCTAACCTTAACCCTAACCCTAACCCTAACCCTAACCTTAACCTAACCCTAACCCTAACCTAACCCTAACCCTAACCCTAACCCTAACCCTAAGCCTAACGCTAACCCTAAACCTAGCCCTAATCCTAACTCTAACCCTAAAACTAACCCTAACCTAACCATTACCCTAACCCTATCTTTAACCGTAACCCTAATCCTAGCCCTAAATCAAACAGTAACCCTAACCCTAATCCTAGCCCTAAACCTAACCCTAACAATAACCCTAACCCTAACCCTAACCCTAACCCTAACCCTAAACCTAATCCTAACCCTAATCTTAACCCTAACCCTAAACCTAACCCTAACCCTAACCCTAACCTAACCATAACCCTAACCCTATCTTTAACCCAAACCCTAACCCTAGCAATAACCCTAACCCTAACCCTAACCCTAACCCTAACCCTATACCTAACCCTAGCCCTAACACTAACCATAACCCTAACCTAACCCTAAACCTAACCAAACTCTAACCCTAACCCTAACCCTAACCCTAGCCCTAACCCTAACCCTAAGCCTAACCCTAACCTTAACCCTAACCCTAACCCTAACCCTAACCCTAACCTAACCCAAACCCTAACCCTAACCCTGGCCCTAACCCTAACCCTAGCCCTAGCCCTAGCCATAACCCTAACCTTAAACCTAAATCTAAACTAGCACTAACCCTAACCCTAACGCTAACCCTAACCCTAACTCTAACACTAACCCTAAACCTAACCCTAACCATAACCCTAACCCTAACCCTAAGCCTAACGCTTACCCTAAACCTAGCCCTAATCCTAACCCTAACCCTAACACTAACCCTAACCTAACCATAACCCTAACCCTATCTTTAACCCTAACCCTAAAACTAGCCCTAAATCAAACCCTAACCCTAACCCTAATCCTAGCCCTAAACCTAACCCTAACCCTAACCCTAACCCTAACCCTATCTTTAACCCTAGCAATAACCCTAACCCTAACCCTAACCCTAGCCCTAACCCTAACCATAACCCTAACCTAACCCTGAACCTAACCAAACCCTAACCCTAACCCTAACCCTAGCCCTAACCCTAACCCTAAGCCTAACCCTAACCTTAACCCTAACCCTAACCCTAACCCTAACCCTAACCATAACCCTAACCTTCCCTAACCCTAACACTAACCCTAACCCTAAACCTGCCCTAAACCTCACCCTAACCCTAACCCTAGCCCTAACCCTAACCCTAAGCCTAACCCTAACCTTAACCCTAACCCTAACCCTAACCCTAACCTTAACCTAACCCTAACCCTAACCTAACCCTAACCCTAACCCTAACCCTAACCCTAAGCCTAACGCTAACCCTAAACCTAGCCCTAATCCTAACTCTAATCCTAACACTAACACTAACCTAACCATAACCCTAACCCTATCTTTAACCCTAACCCTAATCCTAGCCCTAAATCAAACCCTAACCCTAACCCTAATCCTAGCCCTAAACCTAACCCTAACAATAACCCTAACCCTAACCCTAACCCTAACCCTAACCCTAACCCTAAACCTAATCCTAACCCTAATCTTAACCCTAACCCTAAACCTAACCCTAACCCTAACCCTAACCTAACCATAACCCTAACCCTATCTTTAACCCAAACCCTAACGCTAGGAATAACCCTAACCCTAACCCTAACCCTAACCCTAACCCTATACCTAACCCTAGCCCTAACACTAACCATAACCCTAACCTAACCCTAAACCTAACCAAACTCTAACCCTAACCCTAACCCTAACCCTAGCCCTGACCCTAACCCTAAGCCTAACCCTAACCTTAACCCTAACCCTAACACTAACCCTAACCCTAACCTAACCCAAACCCTAACCCTAACCCTGGCCCTAACCCTAACCCTAGCCCTAGCCCTAGCCCTAACCCTAACCTTAAACCTAAATCTAAACTAGCACTAACCCTAACCCTAACGCTAACCCTAACCCTAACTCTAACACTAACCCTAAACCTAACCTTAACCATAACCCTAACCCTAACCCTAAGCCTAACGCTTACCCTAAACCTAGCCCTAATCCTAACCCTAACCCTAACACTAACCCTAACCTAACCATAACCCTAACCCTATCTTTAACCCTAACCCTAATCCTAGCCCTAAATCAAACCCTAACCCTAACCCTAATCCTAGCCCTAAACCTAACCCTAACCCTAACCCTAACCCTAACCCTAACCCTAGCACTAACCCTAACACTAACCCTAGCCTTAACATAATCCTAACCCTAACTTTAGTTCTAGCCCTAGCCCTAACCGGAACACTAAACCTAACCCTAAACCTAACCCTAACCTTAACCTTAACCCTAGCCCTAGACCTATCCCTAACCCTAGCACTATCCCTAGACCAAACCCTAAAACAAATCCTGACCCTAACCTAACCATAGCCCGAACCCTAAACCTAACCATAAACCTAGCCCTAGCCATAGCTCTAACCCTAACCCTAACCCTAACACTAACCCTAACCTAACCCTAACCCTAATCCTTTCCCTAGCCCAGCTGTAACCCTAACCCTAACTCTTAACCTAACCCTAACCTTAGCACTAAACCTAACTCTAACCCTAGCCCTAGCCCTAGACCAAACCCGAACACTAACCCTATCCATAGCCCTAGCCCTACACAAAACCCTAACCCTAACCCTAGCACTAGCCATAGGCCTAAACCTAAACCTAACCCTAACCCTAACCCTAACCCTAAGCCTAACGCTAACCCTAAACCTAGCCCTAATCCTAACCCTAACCCTAACCTAACCATAACCCTAACCCTATCATTAACCCTAACCCTAACCCTAGCCCTAACACTAACCCTTACCCTAAACCTAGCCCTAGCCCTAAACCAAACCCTAACCCTAACCCTAATCCTAGCACTAACCCTAACCGTAACCCTAACTGTAACCCTAACCCTAACCCTAGCCCTAACCCTAACCCTAACCCTAACCCTAACCCTAACCTAACCATAACCCTAACCCTATCTTTAACCCTAACCCTAATCCTAGCCCTAAATCAAACCCTAACCCTAACCCTAATCCTAGCCCTAAACCTAACCCTAACCCTAACCCTAACCCTAACCCTAACCTTAACCCTAACCCTAAACCTAATCCTAACCCTAACCTTAACCCTAAACCTAAACCTAATCCTAACCCTAACACTAAGCCTAACGCTAACCCTAAACCTAGCCTAATCCTAACCCTAACCCTAAACCTAACCCTAACCTTAACCTTAACCCTAGCCCTAGCCCTAGCCCTAATCCTAGCCCTAGCCCTAGACCAAACCCTAAAGCTAACCCTAACCCTAACCTAACCCTAGCCCGAACCCTAAACCTAACCCTAAAACTAACCCTAACCATAGCTCTAAACCTAGCCCTAGCCCGAACCCTAACCCTAAACCTAAACCTAAACCTAACCCTAGCCCTAACCCTAACAATAACCCTAACACTAACCCTAACCCTAACCCTAACCCTAGCCCTAACCCTAACCCTAACCCTAACCTAACCATAACCCTAACCCTATCTTTAACCCTAACCCTAACCCTAGCCCTAACACTAACCCTTACCCTAAACCTAGCCCTTGCCCTAGACAAAACCCTAACCCTAACCCTAACCTAACCATAACCCTTACTCTATCTTTAACCGTAACCCTAACCCTAGTCCTAGCCCTAACCCTAACCCTAAACCTAAACCTAAACCTAACACTAGCACTAACCCTAACCCTAACCCTAACCCTAACCCTAGCCCTAACCCTAAAAATAACCCTAACACCAACCCTAACCCTAACGTAACCATAACCCTAACCCTCTCTTTAACCCTAACCCTAACCCTAGCCCTAAACCGAACCCTAAACCTAACCCTACCCCTAGCCCTAATCCTAACCGTAACCCTAACTGTAACCCTAACTCTAACCTAACCATAACCCTAAACCTATCTTTCACCCTAACCCTAGCCCTAAACCGAACACTAACCCTAACCCTAACCCTAGCCCTAATCCTAACCGTAACCCTAACTGTAAACCTAACCCTAAACCTAACCCTAACCCTAACCCTAACACTAACACTAACCCTAACTCTAACCCTAGCCCTAACCCTAACCCTAACCCTAACCCTAACCTTCCCTAACCCTAACACTAACCCTAACCCTAAACCTAACCCTAACCGTAACCCTAACCCTAACCCTAATCCTAACCCTAACCCTAACCCTAATACAACCATAACCCTAACCCTAAAAATAACCCTAACCCTAACCTACCCTAAACCTGACACTAACCCTAACCCTAATCCTAGCCCTAAACCTAACCCTAACCTTAAGCTTAACCCTAGCCCTAGCACTAGCCCTAATCCTAGCCCTAGCCCTAGACCAAACCCTAAACCTAACCCTAACCCTAACCTAACCCTAGCCCGAACCGTAAACCTAACCCTAAACCTAACCCTAGCCATAGCTCTAAACCTAGCCCTAGCCCTAACCCTAACCCTAAACCAAAACCTAACCCTAACACTAGCCCTAACCCTAACAATAACACTAACACTAACCCTAACCCTAACCCTAACCCTAGCCCTAACCCTAACCCTTACCCTAAACCAAGCCCTAGCCCTAGACAAAACCCTAATCCTAACCCTAACCTAACCATAACCCTAACACTATCTTTAACCCTAACCCTAACCCTAGCCCTAGCCCTAACCCTAACCCTAACCCTAACCCTAAGCCTATACCTAACTCTAAAACTAGCCCTAAACCTAAACCTATACCTAACTCTAACCCTAACCTTAACCCTAGAGCTAAACCTAACAATAACCCTAACTTAACCCTAAACCTAACCCTAACCCTAACCCTAACCCTAAGCCTAACGCTAACCCTAAACCTAGCCCTAATCCTAACCCTAACCCTAACACTAACCCTAACCTAACCATAACCCTAACCCAATCTTTAACCCTAACACTAATCCTAGCCCTAAACCAAACCCTAACCCTAACCCTAATCCTAGCACTAACCCTAACCCTAACCTAACCCTAACCCTAACCCTAACCCTAACCCTGGCCCTAACCCTAACCCTAGCCCTAGCCCTAGGCCAAACCCTAACCCTAACCCTAAACCTAAACCTAACAATAGCACTAATCCTAACCCTAACCCTAACCCTAACCCTAACCTTAACCCTAACCCTAAACCTAACCCTAACCCTAACCCTAACCCTAACCTAACCATAACCCTAACCCTAACCCTAACCCTAACTCTAAACCTAACCCTAACCTTAGCACTAAACCTAACTCTAACCCTAGCCCTAGCCCTAGACCAAACCCGAACACTAACCCTATCCATAGCCCTAGCCCTACACAAAACCCTAACCCTAACCCTAGCACTAGCCATAGGCCTAAACCTAAACCTAACCCTAACCCTAACCCTAACCCTAACAATAACCCTAACCTAACCATAAACCTAACCCTAACCCTAACCCTAACCCTAAGCCTAACGCTAACCCTAAACCTAGCCCTAATCCTAACCCGAACCCTAACCTAACCATAACCCTAACCCTATCATTAACCCTAACCCTAACCCTAGCCCTAACACTAACCCTTACCCTAAACCTAGCCCTAGCCCTAAACCAAACCCTAACCCTAACCCTAATCCTAGCACTAACCCTAACCGTAACCCTAACTGTAACCCTAACCCTAACCCTAGCCCTAACCCTAACCCTAACCCTAACCCTAACCCTAACCCTAACCCTAACCTAACCATAACCCTAACCCTATCTTTAACCCTAACCCTAATCCTAGCCCTAAATCAAACCCTAACCCTAATCCTAGCCCTAAACCTAACCCTAACCCTAACCCTAACCCTAACCCTAACCCTAACCCTAACCTTAACCCTAACCCTAAACCTAATCCTAACCCTAACCCTAACCCTAACACTAACCCTGGCCCTAGCCGAAACCATAACCCTAACCTTAACCCTAACCCTAACCATAACCCTAACCCTAACCATAACCATAACCCTAGCCGTAACCCTAATTATAACTCTAACCTACCTCTGAACCTAAGCCTAACCCTATCCCTAACCCTAACCCTAACCATAGCTCTAAAATTAGCCTTAACCTTAACCCTAATCCTAACCCTAACCCTAACCCTAACCCTAACCATAACCCTAACATAACCCAAAACCTAACCCTAACCCTAGTCCTCACCCTAGCACTAACCCTAACTCTAACCCTAACACTAACCCTAACCCTAACCTAACCCTATCCCTAAACCTAACCCTTACACTAAACCTAGCGTTAGCCCTAGACAAAACCCTAACGCTAACCCTAACCTAACCATAACCCTAACACTATCTTTAATCCTAACCCTAACCCTAGCCATAGCCCTAACCCTAACCCTAACCCTAACCCTAAACCTAGACCTAATCCTAACCCTAACCCTAACCTTAAGCCTAAACCTAACCCTAAACCTAGCCCTAAACCTAACCCTAACCCTATACAAAACTCTAACCCTAACCTTAACCCTAGCGCTAAACCTAACAATAACCCTAACCTAACCCTAACCCTAACCCTAACCCTAACCCTAACCCTAAGCCTAACGCTAACCCTAAACCTAGCCCTAACCCTAACCCTAACCCTAACCCTAACCCTAACCTAACCCTAACACTAATCATATTCCTAATCCTAGCCCTAGCCATAGTCCAAACCCTAACCCAAACCCTAACCCTAGCACTAACCCTAACACTAACCCTAGCCTTAACATAATCCTAACCCTAACTTTAGTTCTAGCCCTAGCCCTAACCAGAACCCTAAACCTAACCCTAAACCTAACCCTAACCTTAACCTTAACCCTAGCCCTAGACCTATCCCTAACCCTATCCCTGTCCCTAGACCAAACCCTAAAACTAACCCTAACGCTAACCTAACCATAGCCCAAACCCTAAACCTAACTATAAACATAGCCCTAGCCATAGCTCTAACCCTAACCCTAACTCTAACACTAACCCTAACCTAACCCTAACCCTAATCCTTTCCCTAGCCCAGCTGTAACCCTAACCCTAACTCTAAACCTAACCCTAAACTTAGCACTAAACCTAACTCTAACCCTAGCCCTAGCCCTAACCCTAAACCTAACCATAACCATAACCCTAACATAACCCAAAACCTAACCCTAACCCTAACCCTCACCCTAGCACTAACCCTAACTCTAACCCTAACACTAACCCTAACCCTAACCCTAACACTAGCCCTAACCCTAACCCTAACCCTAACCCTAACCTAACCATAACCTTAACCCTATCTTTAACCCTAACCCTAGCCCTAACCCTAACCCTAACACTAGTCCTAGCCCTAGAACAAACCCTAACATAACCCTAGCCCTAGCCCTATCCCTAGACAAAACCAAAACCCTAACCCTAACCCTAACCCTAACCCTAGCCCTAGCCCTAGCCCAAACCCTAACCCTAATCCTAAACCTAAACCTAACAATAGCACTAACCCTAACCCTAAACTTAACCCTAACCCTAAACCTAACCCTAACCCTAAACCTAACCCTAACCTAACCATAACCCTAACCCTATCTTTAACCCTAACCCTAACCCTAGCAATAACCCTAACCCTAACCCTAACCCTAACCCTAACCCTATACCTAACCCTAGCCCTAACCCTAACCATAACCCTAACCTAACCCTAAACCTAACCAAACCCTAACCCTAACCCTAACCATAGCCCTAACCATAACCCTAAGCCTTACCCTAACCTTAACCCTAACCCTAACCCTAACCTAACCCTAACACTAATCATATTCCTAATCCTAGCCCTAGCCATAGTCCAAACCCTAAACCTAACCCTAACCCTAACCCTAACCCTAGCACTAACCCTAACACTAACCCTAGCCTTAACATAATCCTAACCCTAACTTTAGTTCTAGCCCTAGCCCTAACCGGAACCCTAAACCTAACCCTAAACCTAACCCTAACCTTAACCTTAACCCTAGCCCTATCCCTAGACCAAACCCTAAAACTAACCCTAACCCTAACCTAACCATAGCCCAAACCCTAAACCTAACCATAAACCTAGCCCTAGCCATAGCTCTAACCCTAACCCTAACCCTAACACTAACCCTAACCCAACCCTAACCCTAATCCTTTCCCTAGCCCAGCTGTAACCCTAACCCTAACTCTAACCCTAACCCTCAACCTAGCACTAACCCTAAATCTAACCCTAACACTAACCCTAACCTAACCCTAGCCCTAAACCTAACCCTAAACCTAACCCTAACCTAACCATAACCTTAACCCTATCTTTAACCCTAAACCTAACCCTAACCCTAGCCCTAATCCTATCCGTAACCCTAACTGTAACCCTAACTCTAACCTAACCATAACCCTAACCCTATCTTTAACCCTAACCCTAGCCCTAACCCTAATCCTAACCCTAACCCTAGCCCTAGCCCTAGACAAAACCCTAACCCTAACCCTAACCCTAACCCTAACCTAACCATAATCCTAACCTTATCTTTAATCCTAACCTTGACCCTAGCCCTAACCCTAACCCTAACCCTAACCCTAACCCTAACCCTAACCCTGGCCCTAGCCCTAACCCTAACCCTAACCCTAGTCCTAGCCCTAGAACAAACCCTAACATAACCCTAGGCCTAGCCCTATCCCTAGACAAAACCAAAACCCTAACCCTAACCCTAACCCTAACACTAACCCTGGCCCTAGCCGAAACCATAACCCTAACCTTAACCCTAACCCTAACCATAACCCTAACCCTAACCATAACCATAACCCTAGCCGTAACCCTAATTATAACTCTAACCTACCTCTGAACCTAAGCCTAACCCTATCCCTAACCCTAACCCTAACCATAGCTCTAAAATTAGCCTTAACCTTAACCCTAAACCTAACCCTAACCCTAACCCTAACCCTAACCATAACCCTAACATAACCCAAAACCTAACCCTAACCCTAGTCCTCACCCTAGCACTAACCCTAACTCTAACCCTAACACTAACCCTAACCCTAACCTAACCCTATCCCTAAACCTAACCCTTACACTAAACCTAGCGTTAGCCCTAGAGAAAACCCTAACGCTAACCCTAACCTAACCATAACCCTAACACTATCTTTAATCCTAACCCTAACCCTAGCCATAGCCCTAACCCTAACCCTAACCCTAACCCTAAACCTAGCCCTAATCCTAACCCTAACCCTAACCCTAAGCCTAAACCTAACCCTAAACCTAGCCCTAAACCTAACCCTAACCCTATACAAAACTCTAACCCTAACCTTAACCCTAGCGCTAAACCTAACAATAACCCTAACCTAACCCTAACCCTAACCCTAACCCTAACCCTAACCCTAAGCCTAACGCTAACCCTAAACCTAGCCCTAACCCTAACCCTAACCCTAACCCTAACCCTAGCCCTAACCCTAATCCTAACCCTAACCCTAGCCCTAGCCCTAGACAAAACCCTAACCCTAACACTAACCCTAACTCTAACCTAACCATAATCCTAACCTTATCTTTAATCCTAACCTTGACCCTAGCCCTAACCCTAACCCTAACCCTAACCCTAACCCTAACCCTGGCCCTAGCCCTAACCCTAACCCTAACCCTAGTCCTAGCCCTAGAACAAACCCTAACATAACCCTAGCCCTAGCCCTAGCCCTAGACAAAACCAAAACCCTAACCCTAACCCTAACCCTAACCCTAGCCCTAGCCCTTGCCCAAACCCTAACCCTAATCCTAAACCTAAACCTAACAATAGCACTAACCCTAACCCTAAACTTAACCCTAACCCTAAACCTAACCCTAACCCTAAACCTAACCCTAACCTAACCATAACCCTAACCCTATCTTTAACCCTAACCCTAACCCTAGCAATAACCCTAACCCTAACCCTAACCCTAACCCTAACCCTATACCTAACCCTAGCCCTAACCCTAACCATAACCCTAACCTAACCCTAAACCTAACCAAACCCTAACCCTAACCCTAACCCTAACCATAGCCCTAACCATAACCCTAAGCCTTACCCTAACCTTAACCCTAACCCTAACCCTAACCTAACCCTAACACTAATCATATTCCTAATCCTAACCCTAGCCATAGTCCAAACCCTAACCCTAACCCTAACCCTAACCCTAACCCTAGCACTAACCCTAACACTAACCCTAGCCTTAACATAATCCTAACCCTAACTTTAGTTCTAGCCCTAGCCCTAACCGGAACCCTAAACCTAACCCTAAACCTAACCCTAACCTTAACCTTAACCCTAGCCCTAGACCTATCCCTAACCCTAGCCCTATCCCTAGACCAAACCCTAAAACTAACCCTAACCCTAACCTAACCATAGCCCAAACCCTAAACCTAACCATAAACCTAGCCCTAGCCATAGCTCTAACCCTAACCCTAACCCTAACACTATCCCTAACCTAACCCTAACCCTAATCCTTTCCCTAGCCCAGCTGTAACCCTAACCCTAACTCTAACCCTAACCCTCAAACTAGCACTAACCCTAAATCTAACCCTAACACTAACCCTAACCTAACCCTAGCCCTAAACCTAACCCTAAACCTAACCCTAACCTAACCATAACCTTAACCCTATCTTTAAACCTAACCCTAACCCTAACCCTAACCCTAACCCTAACCCTAACCCTAACCTAACCCTAACCCTAACCCTAACCCTAAGCCTAAGTCTAACGCTAACCCTAAACCTAGCCCTAATCCTAACCCTAACCCTAACACTAACCCTAACCTAACCATAACCCTAACTCTATCTTTAACGCTAACACTAATCCTAGCCCTAGACCAAACCCTAACCCTAACCCTAATCCTAGCACTAACCCTAACCGTAACCCTAACTGTAACCCTAACCCTAACCCTAACCCTAGCCCTAACCCTAACCCTAACCCTAACCATAACCCTAACCCTAACCCTAACCCTAGCTCTAACCCTAGCCCTAGCCCTAACCCTAACCCAAACCTAACCCTAACCCTAACCCTAACACTAACACTAACACTAACACTAACCCTAACTCTAACTCTAGCCCTAAACCTAACCCTAACACTAACCTTCCCTAACCCTATCACTAACCCTAACCCTAAACCTAGCCCTAAACCTAACCCTAACCCTAACCCTAACCCTAACCCTAACCCTAACCCTAACCTACCCTAACCGTGACACTAAACCTAACCCTAATCCCTAAACTTAAACTTAACCCTAGCCCTAGCACTAGCCCTAGCCCTAGACCAAACCCTAAACCTAACCCTAACCCTAATCTAACCCTAGCCCGAACCCTAAACCTAACCCTAAACCTAACCCTAACCATAGCTCTAACCCTAGCCCTAGCCCTAACCCTAACCCTAAACTTAAACCTAACCCTAACCCTAGCCCTAACCCTAACAGTAACCCTAACACTAACCCTAACCCTAACCCTAACCCTAGCCCTAACCCTAACCCTTACACTAAACCTAGCCCTAGCC
Source organism: Plecotus auritus (assembly GCF_963455305.1). Taxonomy (NCBI): domain Eukaryota; kingdom Metazoa; phylum Chordata; class Mammalia; order Chiroptera; family Vespertilionidae; genus Plecotus; species Plecotus auritus. The sequence continues at coordinate 119,473,940 of NC_137770.1, read as the reverse complement.
CTAGACAAAACCCTAACCCTAACCCTAACCTAACCATAACCCTAACACTATCTTTAAACCTAACCCTAACCCTAGCCCTAGCCCTAACCCTAACCCTAACCCTAACCCTAAACCTAGCCCTAATCCTAACCCTAACCCTAACCCTAACCCTAACCCTAACCTAACCCTAAACCTAGCCCTAAACCTTACCCTAACCCTATACCTAACTCTAACCCTAACCTTAACCCTAGCGCTAAACCTAACAATAACCCTAACCTAACCCTAACCCTAACCCTAACCCTAACCCTAACCCTAAGCCTAAGCCTAACGCTAACCCTAAACCTAGCCCTAATCCTAACCCTAACTCTAACACTAACCCTAACCTAACCATAACCCTAACCCTATCTTTAACCCTAAGACTAATCCTAGCCCTAAACCAAACCCTAACCCTAACCCTAATCCTAGCACTAACCCTAACCGTAACCCTAACTGTAACCCTAACCCTAACCCTAACCCTAACCATAACCCTAACCCTAACCCTAACCATAACCCTAACCCTAACCCTAACCCAAGCTCTAACCCAAGCCCTAGCACTAACACTATCCCTAACCCTAACCCTAGCCCTACCCCTAACCCTTACCCTAAACCTAGCCCTAGCCCTAGACAAAACCCTAACCCTAACCCTAAACATAACCCTAACACTATCTTTAAACCTAACCCTAACCCTAGCCCTAGCCCTAACCCTAACCCTAACCCTAACCCTAAACCTAGCCCTAATCCTAACCCTAACCCTAACCCTTAGCCTAAACCTAACCCTAAACTTAGCCCTAAACCTAACCCTAACCCTATACCTAACTCTAACCCTAACCTTAACCCTAGCGCTAACCCTAACAGTAACCCTAACCTAACACTAAACCTAAACCTAACCCTAACCCTAACCCTAACCCTAACCCTAACTCTAACCCTAACCCTAAGCCTAACGCTAACCCTAAACCTAGCCCTAATCCTAACCCTAACCCTAACACTAACACTAACCTAACCATAACCCTAACCCTATCTTTAACCCTAACCCTAACCCTAACCTAACCCTAACCCTAACCCTAACTCTAACCCTAACCCTGGCCCTAACCCTAACCCTAGCCCTATCCCTAGCCCAAACCCTCACCCTAACCCTAAACCTAAACCTAACAATAGCACTAACCCTAACCCTAAACTTAACCCTAACCCTAAACCTAACCCTAACCCTAACCCTAACCCTAAACCTAACCCTAACCCTAACCCTAACCCTAACCCTATCTTTAACCCTAACCCTAACCCTAGCAATAACCCTAACCCTAACCCTAACCCTAACCCTATACCAGTTCTAGCCCTAACCCTAACCATAACCCTAACCTAACCCTAAACCTAACCAAACCCTAACCCTAACCCTAACCCTAACCCTAGCCCTAACCCTAACCCTAAGCCTAACCCTAACCTTAACCCTAACCCTAACCCTAACCTAACCCTAACACTAATCATATTCCTAATCCTAGCCCTAGCCATAGTCCAAACCCTAACCCAAACCCTAACCCTAGCACTAACCCTAACACTAACCCTGGCCCTAGCCCTAACCCTAACCCTAACCCTAGTCCTAGCCCTAGAACAAACCCTAACATAACCCTAGCCCTAGCCCTATCCCTAGACAAAACCAAAACCCTAACCCTAACCCTAACACTAACACTAACCCTGGCCCTAGCCCTAACCATAACCCTAACCTTAACCCTAACCCAAACCCTAACCCTAACCATAACCATAACCCTAGCCGTAACCCTAATTATAACTCTAACCTACCTCTGAACCTAAGCCTAACCCTATCCCTAACCCTAACCCTAGCTCTAAAATTAACCTTAACCTTAACCCTAAACCTAACTCTAACCCTAACCCTAACCCTAACCCTAACCATAACCCTAACATAACCCAAAACCTAACCCTAACCCTAATCCTCACCCTAATACTAACCCTAACCTAACCCTAGCCCTAAACCTAACCCTAAACCTAACCCTAACCTAACCATAAACTTAACCCTATCTTTAACCCTAACCATAGTCCTAACCCTAATCCTAACCCTAACCCTACCCTAACCCTAACCCTTACACTAAACCTAGCCCTAGCCCTAGAAAAAACCCTAACCCTAACCCTAACCTAACCATAACCCTAACACTATCTTTTACCCTAACCCTAACCCTAGCCCTAGCCCTAACCCTAACCCTAACCCTAACCCTAGCCCTAATCCTAACCCTAACCCTAACCCTAAGCCTAAACCTAACCCTAAACCTAGCCCTAAACCTAAGCCTAACCCTATACCAAACTCTAACCCTAACTTTAACCCTAGCGCTAAACCTAACAATAACCCTAACCTAACCCTAAACCTAACCCTAAACCTAACCCTAACCCTAACCCTAACCCTAAGCCTAACGCTAACCCTAAACCTAGCCCTAATCCTAACCCTAACCCTAACACTAACCCTAACCTAACCATAACCCTAACCCTATCTTTAACCCTAACACTAATCCTAGCCCTAAACCAAACCCTAACCCTAACCCTAATCCTAGCAATAACCCAAACCGTAACCCTAACTGTAAACCTAACCCTAACCCTAACCCTAGCCCTAACCCTAACCCTAACCCTAACCCTAACCTAACCATAACCTTAACCCTATCTTTAACCCTAACCCTAGCCCTAACCCTAATCCTAACCCTAACCCTAACCCTAGCCCTAGCCCTAGACAAAACCCTAACCCTAACCCTAACCCTAACCCTAACCTAACCATAACCCTAACCTTATCTTTAATCCTAACCTTGACCCTAGCCCTAACCCTAACCCTAACCCTAACCCTAACCCTAACCCTGGCCCTAGCCCTAACCCTAACCCTAACCCTAGTCCTAGCCCTAGAACAAACCCTAACATAACCCTAGGCCTAGCCCTATCCCTAGACAAAACCAAAACCCTAACCCTAACCCTAACCCTAACACTAACCCTGGCCCTAGCCCTAACCATAACCCTAACCTTAACCCTAACCCAAACACTAACCCTAACCATAACCATAACCCTAGCCGTAACCCTAATTATAACTCTAACCTACCTCTGAACCTAAGCCTAACCCTATCCCTAACCCTAACCCTAACCCTAGCTCTAAAATGAACCTTAACTTTAACACTAAACCTAACTCTAACCCTAACCCTAACACTAACCCTAACCATAACCCTAACATAACCCAAAACCTAACCCTAACCCTAACCCTCACCCTAGCACTAACCCTAACTCTAACCCTAACACTAACCCTAACCTAACCCTAGCCCTAAACCTAACCCTAAACCTAACCCTAACCTAACCATAACCTTAACCCTATCTTTAACCCTAACCCTAGCCCTAACCCTAATCCTAACCCTAACCCTACCCTAACCCTAACCCTTACATTAAACCTAGCCCTAGCCCTAGACAAAACCCTAACCCTAACCCTAACCTAACCATAACACTAACACTATCTTTTACCCTAACCCTAACCCTAGCCCTAGCCCTAACCCTAACCCTAACCCTAACCCTAACCCTAGCCCTAATCCTAACGCTAACCCTAACCCTAAGCCTAAACCTAACCCTAAACCTAGCGCTAAACCTAACCCTAACCATAACCCTAACCCTAACCCTAACCCTAACCCTAGCCCTAATCCTAACGCTAACCCTAACCCTAAGCCTAAACCTAACCCTAAACCTAGCGCTAAACCTAACCCTAACCCTAACACTAACCCTAGCCCTAGCCCTAACCCTAACCCTAACCCTAACCCTAACCCTAACCCTAACCCTAGCCCTAACCCTAACCCTAACCCTAACCCTAACCATAACCCTAACCCTAACCCTAACCCTAGCTCTAACCCTAGCCCTAGCCCTAACCCTAACCCTAACCCTAACCCTAACCCTAGCCCTAACCCTAACCCTTACAAGAAACCTAGCCCTAGCCCTAGACAAAACCCTAACCCAAACCCTAACCTAACCATAACCCTAACACTATCTTTAAACTTAAACCTAACCCTAGCCCTAGCCCTAACCCTAACCCTAACCCTAACCCTAAACCTAGCCCTAATCCTAACCCTAACCCTAACCCTAAGCCTAAACCTAACCCTAAACCTAGCCCTAAACCTAACCCTAACCCTATACCTAACTCTAACCCTAACCTTAACCCTAGCGCTAACCCTAACAATAACCCTAACCTAACCCTAAACCTAACCCTAACCCTAACCCTAACCCTAAGCCTAACGCTAACACTAAACCTAGCCCTAATCCTAACCCTAATCCTAACCCTAACCCTAGCACTAACCCTAACTCTAACCCTAACACTAACCCTAACCCTAACCCTAACACTAGCCCTAACCCTAACCCTAACCCTAACCTAACCATAAACTTAACCCTATCTTTAACCCTAACCCTAGCCCTAACCCTAATCCTAACCCTAACCCTAGACCTAGCCCTAGACAAAACCCTAACCCTAACCCTAACCCTAACCCTAACCTAACCATAACCCTAACCTTATCT
>NC_137770.1:119464395-119466895 GCF_963455305.1 Plecotus auritus | reverse complement strand
TTTCCCTAGCCCAGCTGTAACCCTAACCCTAACTCTAAACCTAACCCAAACCTTAGCACTAACCCTAACTCTAACCCTAACACTAACCCTAACCCTAACCCTAACACTAGCCCTAACCCTAACCTTAACCCTAACCCTAACCTAACCATAACCTTAACCCTATCTTTAACCCTAACCCTAGCCCTAACCCTAATCCTAACCCTAACCCTAGCCCTAGCCCTAGACAAAACCCTAACCCTAACCCTAACCCTAACCCTAACCTAACCATAACCCTAACCTTATCTTTAATACTAACCTTGACCCTAGACCTAACCCTAACCCTAACACTAACCCTAACCCTAACCCTAACCCTGGCCCTAGCCCTAACCCTAACCCTAACCCTAGTCCTAGCCCTAGAACAAACCCTAACATAACCCTAGCCCTAGCCCTATCCCTAGACAAAACCAAAACCCTAACCCTAACCCTAACCCTAACACTAACCCTGGCCCTAGCCCTAACCATAACCCTAACCTTAACCCTAACCCTAACCCTAACCATAACCATAACCCTAGCCGTAACCCTAATTGTAACTCTAACCTACCTCTGAACCTAAGCCTAACCCTATCCCTAACCCTAACCCTAACCCTAGCTCTAAAATTAACCTTAACCTTAACCCTAAACCTAACTCTAACCCTAACCCTAACCCTAACCCTAAACCTAACCATAACCATAACCCTAACATAACCCTAACCTAACCCTAAACCTAACCAAACCCTAACCCTAACCCTAAACATTACCATAACTCTTGCCCTAACCCTAACCCTAAGCCTAACTCTAACCTTAACCCTAACCCTAACCCGAACCCTAGCACTAACCCTAACCCTAACGCTAACCCTTACCCTAACCTAACCCTAACCCTAACCCTGGCCCTAACTCTAAACCTAGCCCTAGCCCTAGCCATAACCCTAACCCTAACCCTAAAACTAAACCTAACACTAGCACTAACCCTAACCTAAACATAACCCTAACCCTCTCTTTAACCCTAACCCTAACCCTAGCCCTAAACCGAACCCTAAACCTAACCCTAACCCTAGCCCTAATCCTAACCGTAACCCTAACTGTAACCCTAACCCTAACCTAACCATAACCCTAACCCTATCTTTAACCCTAACCCTAGCCCTAAACCGAACACTAACCCTAACCCTAACCCTAGCCCTAATCCTAACCGTAACCCTAACTGTAAACCTAACCCTAACCCTAACCCTAACACTAACCCTAACCCTAACCCTAACCCTAACCTAACCATAACCCTAACCCTATCTTTAACCCTAACAATAACCCTAGCAATAACCAAACCCTAACCCTAACCCTAACCCTAAGCCTAACCCTAACCTTAACCCTAACCCTAACCCTAACCTAACCCTAACACTAATCATATTCCTAATCATAGCCCTAGCCATAGTCCAAACCCTAACCCTAACCCTAACCCTAACCCTAACCCTAGCACTAACCCTAACACTAACCCTAGCCTTAACATAATCCTAACCCTAACTTTAGTTCTAGCCCTAGCCCTAACCGGAACCCTAAACCTAACCCTAAACCTAACCCTAACCTTAACCTTAACCCTAGCCCTAGACCTATCCCTAACCCTAGCCCTATCCCTAGACCAAACCCTAAAACTAACCCTAACCCTAACCTAACCGTAGCCCGAACCCTAAACCTAACCATAAACCTAGCCCTAGCCATAGCTCTAACCCTAACCCTAACCCTAACACTAACCCTAACCTAACCCTAACCCTAATCCTTTCCCTAGCCCAGCTGTAACCCTAAACCTAACTCTAAACCTAACCCTAAACTTAGCACTAAACCTAACTCTAACCCTAGCCCTAGCCCTAGACCAAAACCGAACACTAACCCTATCCATAGCCCTAGCCCTACACAAAACCCTAACCCTAACCATAGCACTAGACATAGGCCTAAACCTAAACCTAACCCTAACCGTAACCCTAACCCTAACCCTAACCCTAACCCTAACAATAACCCTTACCTAACCATAAACCTAACCCTAACCCTAACCCTAACCCTAAGCCTAACGCTAACCCTAAACCTAGCCCTAATCCTAACCCTAACCCTAGCGCTAACTCTAACCTAAACCTAACACTAACAATTTCCGTAATCCTAGCCCTAGCCCCAGTCAAAACCCTAACCCTAAACCGAACCCTAACCCTAATCATAACCCTAACCTAACCCTAAACCTAACCAAACCCTAACCCTAACCCTAACCATAACCATAACTCTTGCCCTAGCACTAACCCTAACACTAACCCTAGCTCTAAACTAACCCTAACCCTAACTTTAGTTCTAGGCCTAGCCCTAACCGTAACCCTAATCCTAACCCTAACCTTAACCTTAACCATAGCCCTAGACCTAGCCCTAACCCTAGCCCTATCCCTAGACCAAACCCTAAAACTAACCCTAACCCTAACCTAACCATAGCCCAAACCCTAAACCTAACCATAAA
>NC_137770.1:119419395-119459395 GCF_963455305.1 Plecotus auritus | reverse complement strand
TAGCCCTAACCCTAACAATAACCCTAACACTAACCCTAAACCTAACCCAAGCCCTAACCCTAACCCTAACCCTAACCGAACCATAACCCTAACCCTATCTTTAACCCTAACCCTAACCCTAGCCCTAACCCTAACCCTTACCCTAAACCTAGCCCTAGCCCTAGACAAAACCCTAACTCTAACCGTAACCTAACCATAACCCTAACACTATCTTTAACCATAACCCTAACCCTAGCCCTAGCCCTAACCCTAACCCTAACCATAACCCTAAACCTAGCCCTACTCCTAACCCTAACCCTAACCCTAAGCCTAAACCTAACCCTAAACCTAGCCCTAAACCTAACCCTAACCTTAACCCTAGCGCTAACCCTAACAATAACCCTAACCTTACCCTAACCCTAACCCTAACCCTAACCCTAACCCTAACGCTAACCCTAAACCTAGCCCTAATCCTAACCCTAACCCTAACACTAACCCTAACCTAACCATAACCCTAACCCTATCTTTAAACCTATCACTAATCCTAGCCCTAAACCAAACCCTAACCCTAACCCTAATCCTAGCACTAACCCTAACCGTAACCCTAACTGTAACCCTAACCCTAACCCTAACCCTAGCCCTAACCCTAACCCTAACCCTAACCTAACCCTAACCCTAACCCTAACCCTAATCCTAACCCTGGCCCTAACCCTAACCCTAGCCCTAACCCTAGCCCAAACTGTAACCCTAACCCTAAACCTAAAACTAACAATAGCACTAACCCTAACCCTAACCCTAACCCTAACCTTAACCCTAACCCTAACCCTAACCCTATACCAGCCCTAGCCCTAACCCTAACCATAACCCTAACCTAACCCTAAACCTAACCAAACCCTAACCCTAACCCTAACCCTAGCCCTAACCCTAACCCTAACCCTAACCCTAAGCCTAACCCTAACCTTAACCCTAACCCTAACCCTAACGTAACCCTAACACTAATCATATTCCTAATCCTAGCCCTAGCCATAGTCCAAACCCTAACCCAAACCCTAACCCTAGCACTAACCCTAACACTAACCCTAGCCTTAACATAATCCTAACCCTAACTTTAGTTCTAGCCCTAGCCCTAACCGGAACCCTAAACCTAACCCTAAACCTAACCCTAACCTTAACCTTAACCCTAGCCCTAGACCTATCCCTAACCCTATCCCTGTCCCTAGACCAAACCCTAAAACTAACCCTAACGCTAACCTAACCATAGCCCAAACCCTAAACCTAACTATAAACATAGCCCTAGCCATAGCTCTAACCCTAACCCTAACTCTAACACTAACCCTAACCTAACCCTAACCCTAATCCTTTCCCTAGCCCAGCTGTAACCCTAACCCTAACTCTAAACCTAACCCTAACCTTAGCACTAAACCTAACTCTAACCCTAGCCCTAGCCCTAACCCTAAACCTAACCATAACCATAACCCTAACATAACCCAAAACCTAACCCTAACCCTAACCCTCACCCTAGCAGTAACCCTAACTCTAACCCTAACACTAACCCTAACCCTAACCCTAACACTAGCCCTAACCCTAACCCTAACCCTAACCCTAACCTAACCATAACCTTAACCCTATCTTTAACCCTAACCCTAGCCCTAACCCTAACCCTAACCCTAGTCCTAGCCCTAGAACAAACCCTAACATAACCCTAGCCCTAGCCCTATCCCTAGACAAAACCAAAATCCTAACCCTAACCCTAACCCTAACCCTAGCCCTAGCCCTAGCCCAAACCCTAACCCTAATCCTAAACCTAAACCTAACAATAGCACTAACCCTAACCCTAAACTTAACCCTAACCCTAAACCTAACCCTAACCCTAAACCTAACCCTAACCTAACCATAACCCTAACCCTATCTTTAACCCTAACCCTAACCCTAGCAATAACCCTAACCCTAACCCTAACCCTAACCATAACCCTAACATAACCCAAAACCTAACCCTAACCCTAGTCCTCACCCTAGCACTAACCCTAACTCTAACCCTAACACTAACCCTAACCCTAACCTAACCCTATCCCTAAACCTAACCCTTACACTAAACCTAGCGTTAGCCCTAGACAAAACCCTAACGCTAACCCTAACCTAACCATAACCCTAACACTATCTTTAATCCTAACCCTAACCCTAACCTAACCCTAGCCCGAACCCTAAACCTAACTCGAAACCTAGCCCTAGCCATAGCTCTAACCCTAACCCTAACACTAACCCAAACCCTAACCCTAACCCTAAACCGAACCATAAACCTAACCCTAACCCTAGCCCTAACCCTAACCGTATCCCTAACTGTAACCCTATCCCGAACCCGAACCCTAGCCCTAACCCTAACCCTAACCCTAACCCTAACCATAACCCTAACCTAACCCTAAACCTAACCCTAACCATAACCCTAACCCTAACCATAACCATAACTCTTGCCCTAACCCTAACCCTAAGCCTAACTCTAACCTTAACCCTAACCCTAACCCGAACCCTAGCACTAACCCTAACCCTAACGCTAACCCTAACCCTAACCTAACCCTAACCCTAACCCAGGCCCTAACTCTCAACCTAGCCCTAGCCCTAGCCGTAACCCTAACCCTAACCCTAAACCTAAACCTAACACTAGCACTAACCCTAACCTAACCATAACCCTAACCCTCTCTTTAACCCTAACTCTAACCCTAGCCATAAACCGAACCCTAAACCTAAACCTAACCCTAGCCCTAATCCTAACCGTAACCCTAACTGTAACCCTAACTCTAACCTAACCATAACCCTAATCCTATCTTTAACCCTAACCCTAGCCCTAAACCGAACACTAACCCTAACCCTAACCCTAGCCCTAATCCTAACCGTAACCCTAACTGTAAACCTAACCCTAACCCTAACCCTAACACTAACCCTAACACTAACACTAACCCTAACTCTAACCCTAGCCCTAAACCTAACCCTAACCCTAACCTTCCCTAACCCTAACATTAACCCTAACCCTAAACCTAGCCCTAAACCTAACCCTAACCGTAACCCTAACCCTAACCCTAACCCTAACCCTAACCCTAACCTACCCTAACCCTGACACTAACCCTAACCCTAATCCTAGCCCTAAACCTAACCCTAACCCTATACCAAACTCTAACCCTAACCTAAACCCTAGCGCTAACCCTAACAATAACCCTAACCTAACCCTAAACCTAACCCTAACCCCAACATTAAGCCTAACGCTAACCCTAAACCTAGCCTAATCCTAACCCTAACCCTAAACCTAACCCTAACCTTAACCTTAACCCTAGCCCTAGCCCTAGACCAAACCCTAAACCTAACCCTAAACCTAACCCTAGCCATAGCTCTAACCCTAGCCCTAGCCCTAACCCTAACCCTAAACCTAAACCTAACCCTAACACTAGCCCTAACCCTAACAATAACCCTAACACTAACCCTAAACCTAACCCAAGCCCTAACCCTAACCCTAACCCTAACCGAACCATAACCCTAACCTTATCTTTAACCCTAACCCTAACCCTAGCCCTAACCCTAACCCTTACCCTAAACCTAGCCCTAGCCCTAGACAAAACCCTAACTCTAACCGTAACCTAACCATAACCCTAACACTATCTTTAACCATAACCCTAACCCTAGCCCTAGCCCTAACCCTAACCCTAACCATAACCCTAAACCTAGCCCTACTCCTAACCCTAACCCTAACCCTAAGCCTAAACCTAACCCTAAACCTAGCCCTAAACCTAACCCTAACCTTAACCCTAGCGCTAACCCTAACAATAACCCTAACCTTACCCTAACCCTAACCCTAACCCTAACCCTAACCCTAACGCTAACCCTAAACCTAGCCCTAATCCTAACCCTAACCCTAACACTAACCCTAACCTAACCATAACCCTAACCCTATCTTTAAACCTATCACTAATCCTAGCCCTAAACCAAACCCTAACCCTAACCCTAATCCTAGCACTAACCCTAACCGTAACCCTAACTGTAACCCTAACCCTAACCCTAACCCTAGCCCTAACCCTAACCCTAACCCTAACCTAACCCTAACCCTAACCCTAACCCTAATCCTAACCCTGGCCCTAACCCTAACCCTAGCCCTAACCCTAGCCCAAACTGTAACCCTAACCCTAAACCTAAAACTAACAATAGCACTAACCCTAACCCTAACCCTAACCCTAACCTTAACCCTAACCCTAACCCTAACCCTAATCCTAACCCTAACCCTAACCCTAACCCTAACCGAACCATAACCCTAACCCTATCTTTAACACTAATCCTAACCCTAGCTCTAACCCTAACCCTTACCCTAAACCTAGCCCTAGCCCTAGACAAAACCCTAACTCTAACCGTAACCTAACCATAACCCTAACACTATCTTTAACCATAACCCTAACCCTAGCCCTAGCCCTAACCCTAACCCTAACCATAACCCTAAACCTAGCCCTAATCCTAACCCTAACCCTAACCCTAAGCCTAAACCTAACCCTAAACCTAGCCCTAAACCTAACCCTAACCTTAACCCTAGCGCTAACCCTAACAATAACCCTAACCTTACCCTAACCCTAACCCTAACCCTAACCCTAACCCTAACGCTAACCCTAAACCTAGCCCTAATCCTAACCCTAACCCTAACACTAACCCTAACCTAACCATAACCCTAACCCTATCTTTAACCCTATCACTAATCCTAGCCCTAAACCAAACCCTAACCCTAACCCTAATCCTAGCACTAACCCTAACCGTAACCCTAACTGTAACCCTAACCCTAACCCTAACCCTAGCCCTAACCCTAACCCTAACCCTAACCTAACCCTAACCCTAACCCTAACCCTAATCCTAACCCTGGCCCTAACCCTAACCCTAGCCCTAACCCTAGCCCAAACTGTAACCCTAACCCTAAACCTAAAACTAACAATAGCACTAACCCTAACCCTAACCCTAACCCTAACCTTAACCCTAACCCTAAACCTAACCCTAACCCTAACCCTAACCCTAACCCTAACCTAACCCTAACCCTAACCCTATTTTTAACCCTAACCCTATCCCTAGCAATAACCCTAACCCTAACCCTAACCCTAACCCTAAGCCTAACCCTAACCTTAACCCTAACCCTAACCCTAACCTAACCCTAACACTAATCATATTCCTAATCCTAGCCCTAGCCATAGTCCAAACCCTAACCCTAACCCTAACCCTAACCCTAGCACTAACCTTAACCCTAACCCTAACCGAACCATAACCCTAACCCTATCTTTAACCCTAATCCTAACCCTAGCCCTAACCCTAACCCTTACCCTAAACCTAGCCCTAGCCCTAGACAAAACCCTAACTCTAACCGTAACCTAACCATAACCATAACACTATCTTTAACCATAACCCTAACCCTAGCCCTAGCCCTAACCCTAACAATAACCATAACCCTAAACCTAGCCCTAATCCTAACCCTAACCCTAACCCTAAGCCTAAACCTAACCCTAACCCTATACCTAACTCTAACCCTAACCTTAACCCTAGCGCTAACCCTAACAATAACCCTAACCTAACCCTAAACCTAACCCTAACCCTAACCCTAACCCTAACCCTAACGCTAACCCTAAACCAGCCCTAATCCTAACCCTAACCCTAACACTAACCCTAACCTAACCATAACCCTAACCCTATCTTTAACCCTATCACTAATCCTAGCCCTAAACCAAACCCTAACCCTAACCCTAATCCTAGCACTAACCCTAACCGTAACCCTAACTGTAACCCTAACCCTAACCCTAACCCTAGCCCTAACCCTAACCCTAACCTAACCCTAACCCTAACCCTAACCCTAACCCTGGCCCTAACCCTAACCCTAGCCCTAACCCTAGCCCAAACCCTAACCCTAACCCTAAAACTAAAACTAACAATAGCACTAACCCTAACCCTAACCCTAACCCTAACCTTAACCCTAACCCTAAACCTAACCCTAACCCTAACCCTAACCCTAACCTATCCATAACCCTAACCCTATCTTTAACCCTAACCCTAACCCTAGCAATAACCCTAACCCTAACCCTAAGCCTAACCCTAAGCCTAACCCTAACCTTATACCTAACCCTAACCCTAACCTAACCCTAACACTAATCATATTCCTAATCCTATCCCTAGCCATAGTCCAAACCCTAACCCTAACCCTAACCCTAACCCTAACCCTAACCCTAACCCTAGTACTAACCCTAACACTAACCCTAGCCTTAACATAATCCTAACCCTAACTTTAGTTCTAGCCCTAGCCCTAACCGGAACCCTACACCTAACCCTAAACCTAACCCTAACCTTAACCTTAACCCTAGCCCTAGACCTATCCCTAACCCTAGCCCTATCCCTAGACCAAACCCTAAAACTAACCCTAAACCTAACCTAACCATAGCCCGAACCCTAAACCTAACCATAAACCTAGCCCTAGCCATAGCTCTAACCCTAACCCTAACCCTAACACTAACCCTAACCTAACCCTAACCCTAATCCTTTCCCTAGCCCAGCTGTAACCCTAAACCTAACTCTAAACCTAACCCTAGCCATAGCTCTAACCCTAGCCCTAACCCTAACCCTAAACCTAAACCTAAACCTAACCCTAGCCCTAACCCTAACAATAAACCTAACACTAACCCGAACCCGAACCCTAACCCTAACCCTAACCCTAGTCCTAACCCTAACCCTTACCCTAAACCTAGCCCTAGCCCTAGACATAACCCTAAACCTAACGCTAACCTAACCATAACCCTAACACTATCTTTAACCCTAACCCTAACCCTAGCCCTAGCCCTAACCCTAACCCTAACCCTAACCCTAACCCTAAACCTAGCTCTAATCCTAACCCTAACCCTAACCCTAAGCCTAAACCTAACCCTAAACCTAGCCCTAAACCGAACCCTAACCCTATACCTAACACTAACCCTAACCTTAACCCTAGCGCTAACCCTAACAATAACCCTAACCTAACCCTAAACCTAACCCTAACCTTAACCCTAACCCTAACCCTAACCTAACCCTAACACTAATCATATTCCTAATCCTAGCCCTAGCCATAGTCCTAACCCTAACCCTAACCCTAACCCTAACCCTTACCCTAGCCCTAACCCTAACCCTAACCCTAAGCCTAACCTAACCATAACCCTAACCCTATCTTTAACCCTAACCCTAACCCTAGCAATAACCCTAACCCTAACCCTAACCCTAACCCTATACCAGCCCTAGCCCTAACCCTAACCATAACCCTAACCTAACCCTAAACCTAACCAAACCCTAACCCTAACCCTAACCCTAGCCCTAACCCTAACCCTAACCCTAACCCTAAGCCTAACCCTAACCTTAACCCTAACCCTAACCCTAACGTAACCCTAACACTAATCATATTCCTAATCCTAGCCCTAGCCATAGTCCAAACCCTAACCCAAACCCTAACCCTAGCACTAACCCTAACACTAACCCTAGCCTTAACATAATCCTAACCCTAACTTTAGTTCTAGCCCTAGCCCTAACCGGAACCCTAAACCTAACCCTAAACCTAACCCTAACCTTAACCTTAACCCTAGCCCTAGACCTATCCCTAACCCTATCCCTGTCCCTAGACCAAACCCTAAAACTAACCCTAACGCTAACCTAACCATAGCCCAAACCCTAAACCTAACTATAAACATAGCCCTAGCCATAGCTCTAACCCTAACCCTAACTCTAACACTAACCCTAACCTAACCCTAACCCTAATCCTTTCCCTAGCCCAGCTGTAACCCTAACCCTAACTCTAAACCTAACCCTAACCTTAGCACTAAACCTAACTCTAACCCTAGCCCTAGCCCTAACCCTAAACCTAACCATAACCATAACCCTAACATAACCCAAAACCTAACCCTAACCCTAACCCTCACCCTAGCAGTAACCCTAACTCTAACCCTAACACTAACCCTAACCCTAACCCTAACACTAGCCCTAACCCTAACCCTAACCCTAACCCTAACCTAACCATAACCTTAACCCTATCTTTAACCCTAACCCTAGCCCTAACCCTAACCCTAACCCTAGTCCTAGCCCTAGAACAAACCCTAACATAACCCTAGCCCTAGCCCTATCCCTAGACAAAACCAAAATCCTAACCCTAACCCTAACCCTAACCCTAGCCCTAGCCCTAGCCCAAACCCTAACCCTAATCCTAAACCTAAACCTAACAATAGCACTAACCCTAACCCTAAACTTAACCCTAACCCTAAACCTAACCCTAACCCTAAACCTAACCCTAACCTAACCATAACCCTAACCCTATCTTTAACCCTAACCCTAACCCTAGCAATAACCCTAACCCTAACCCTAACCCTAACCATAACCCTAACATAACCCAAAACCTAACCCTAACCCTAGTCCTCACCCTAGCACTAACCCTAACTCTAACCCTAACACTAACCCTAACCCTAACCTAACCCTATCCCTAAACCTAACCCTTACACTAAACCTAGCGTTAGCCCTAGACAAAACCCTAACGCTAACCCTAACCTAACCATAACCCTAACACTATCTTTAATCCTAACCCTAACCCTAACCTAACCCTAGCCCGAACCCTAAACCTAACTCGAAACCTAGCCCTAGCCATAGCTCTAACCCTAACCCTAACACTAACCCAAACCCTAACCCTAACCCTAAACCGAACCATAAACCTAACCCTAACCCTAGCCCTAACCCTAACCGTATCCCTAACTGTAACCCTATCCCGAACCCGAACCCTAGCCCTAACCCTAACCCTAACCCTAACCCTAACCATAACCCTAACCTAACCCTAAACCTAACCCTAACCATAACCCTAACCCTAACCATAACCATAACTCTTGCCCTAACCCTAACCCTAAGCCTAACTCTAACCTTAACCCTAACCCTAACCCGAACCCTAGCACTAACCCTAACCCTAACGCTAACCCTAACCCTAACCTAACCCTAACCCTAACCCAGGCCCTAACTCTCAACCTAGCCCTAGCCCTAGCCGTAACCCTAACCCTAACCCTAAACCTAAACCTAACACTAGCACTAACCCTAACCTAACCATAACCCTAACCCTCTCTTTAACCCTAACTCTAACCCTAGCCATAAACCGAACCCTAAACCTAAACCTAACCCTAGCCCTAATCCTAACCGTAACCCTAACTGTAACCCTAACTCTAACCTAACCATAACCCTAATCCTATCTTTAACCCTAACCCTAGCCCTAAACCGAACACTAACCCTAACCCTAACCCTAGCCCTAATCCTAACCGTAACCCTAACTGTAAACCTAACCCTAACCCTAACCCTAACACTAACCCTAACACTAACACTAACCCTAACTCTAACCCTAGCCCTAAACCTAACCCTAACCCTAACCTTCCCTAACCCTAACATTAACACTAACCCTAAACCTAGCCCTAAACCTAACCCTAACCGTAACCCTAACCCTAACCCTAACCCTAACCCTAACCCTAACCTACCCTAACCCTGACACTAACCCTAACCCTAATCCTAGCCCTAAACCTAACCCTAACCCTATACCAAACTCTAACCCTAACCTAAACCCTAGCGCTAACCCTAACAATAACCCTAACCTAACCCTAAACCTAACCCTAACCCCAACATTAAGCCTAACGCTAACCCTAAACCTAGCCTAATCCTAACCCTAACCCTAAACCTAACCCTAACCTTAACCTTAACCCTAGCCCTAGCCCTAGACCAAACCCTAAACCTAACCCTAAACCTAACCCTAGCCATAGCTCTAACCCTAGCCCTAGCCCTAACCCTAACCCTAAACCTAAACCTAACCCTAACACTAGCCCTAACCCTAACAATAACCCTAACACTAACCCTAAACCTAACCCAAGCCCTAACCCTAACCCTAACCCTAACCGAACCATAACCCTAACCCTATCTTTAACCCTAACCCTAACCCTAGCCCTAACCCTAACCCTTACCCTAAACCTAGCCCTAGCCCTAGACAAAACCCTAACTCTAACCGTAACCTAACCATAACCCCAACACTATCTTTAACCATAACCCTAACCCTAGCCCTAGCCCTAACCCTAACCCTAACCATAACCCTAAACCTAGCCCTACTCCTAACCCTAACCCTAACCCTAAGCCTAAACCTAACCCTAAACCTAGCCCTAAACCTAACCCTAACCTTAACCCTAGCGCTAACCCTAACAATAACCCTAACCTTACCCTAACCCTAACCCTAACCCTAACCCTAACCCTAACGCTAACCCTAAACCTAGCCCTAATCCTAACCCTAACCCTAACACTAACCCTAACCTAACCATAACCCTAACCCTATCTTTAAACCTATCACTAATCCTAGCCCTAAACCAAACCCTAACCCTAACCCTAATCCTAGCACTAACCCTAACCGTAACCCTAACTATAACCCTAACCCTAACCCTAACCCTAGCCCTAACCCTAACCCTAACCCTAACCTAACCCTAACCCTAACCCTAACCCTAATCCTAACCCTGGCCCTAACCCTAACCCTAGCCCTAACCCTAGCCCAAACTGTAACCCTAACCCTAAACCTAAAACTAACAATAGCACTAACCCTAACCCTAACCCTAACCCTAACCTTAACCCTAACCCTAACCCTAACCCTAATCCTAACCCTAACCCTAACCCTAACCCTAACCGAACCATAACCCTAACCCTATCTTTAACACTAATCCTAACCCTAGCTCTAACCCTAACCCTTACCCTAAACCTAGCCCTAGCCCTAGACAAAACCCTAACTCTAACCGTAACCTAACCATAACCCTAACACTATCTTTAACCATAACCCTAACCCTAGCCCTAGCCCTAACCCTAACCCTAACCATAACCCTAAACCTAGCCCTAATCCTAACCCTAACCCTAACCCTAAGCCTAAACCTAACCCTAAACCTAGCCCTAAACCTAACCCTAACCTTAACCCTAGCGCTAACCCTAACAATAACCCTAACCTTACCCTAACCCTAACCCTAACCCTAACCCTAACCCTAACGCTAACCCTAAACCTAGCCCTAATCCTAACCCTAACCCTAACACTAACCCTAACCTAACCATAACCCTAACCCTATCTTTAACCCTATCACTAATCCTAGCCCTAAACCAAACCCTAACCCTAACCCTAATCCTAGCACTAACCCTAACCGTAACCCTAACTGTAACCCTAACCCTAACCCTAACCCTAGCCCTAACCCTAACCCTAACCCTAACCTAACCCTAACCCTAACCCTAACCCTAATCCTAACCCTGGCCCTAACCCTAACCCTAGCCCTAACCCTAGCCCAAACTGTAACCCTAACCCTAAACCTAAAACTAACAATAGCACTAACCCTAACCCTAACCCTAACCCTAACCTTAACCCTAACCCTAAACCTAACCCTAACCCTAACCCTAACCCTAACCCTAACCTAACCCTAACCCTAACCCTATTTTTAACCCTAACCCTATCCCTAGCAATAACCCTAACCCTAACCCTAACCCTAACCCTAAGCCTAACCCTAACCTTAACCCTAACCCTAACCCTAACCTAACCCTAACACTAATCATATTCCTAATCCTAGCCCTAGCCATAGTCCAAACCCTAACCCTAACCCTAACCCTAACCCTAGCACTAACCTTAACCCTAACCCTAACCGAACCATAACCCTAACCCTATCTTTAACCCTAATCCTAACCCTAGCCCTAACCCTAACCCTTACCCTAAACCTAGCCCTAGCCCTAGACAAAACCCTAACTCTAACCGTAACCTAACCATAACCATAACACTATCTTTAACCATAACCCTAACCCTAGCCCTAGCCCTAACCCTAACAATAACCATAACCCTAAACCTAGCCCTAATCCTAACCCTAACCCTAACCCTAAGCCTAAACCTAACCCTAACCCTATACCTAACTCTAACCCTAACCTTAACCCTAGCGCTAACCCTAACAATAACCCTAACCTAACCCTAAACCTAACCCTAACCCTAACCCTAACCCTAACCCTAACGCTAACCCTAAACCAGCCCTAATCCTAACCCTAACCCTAACACTAACCCTAACCTAACCATAACCCTAACCCTATCTTTAACCCTATCACTAATCCTAGCCCTAAACCAAACCCTAACCCTAACCCTAATCCTAGCACTAACCCTAACCGTAACCCTAACTGTAACCCTAACCCTAACCCTAACCCTAGCCCTAACCCTAACCCTAACCTAACCCTAACCCTAACCCTAACCCTAACCCTGGCCCTAACCCTAACCCTAGCCCTAACCCTAGCCCAAACCCTAACCCTAACCCTAAAACTAAAACTAACAATAGCACTAACCCTAACCCTAACCCTAACCCTAACCTTAACCCTAACCCTAAACCTAACCCTAACCCTAACCCTAACCCTAACCTATCCATAACCCTAACCCTATCTTTAACCCTAACCCTAACCCTAGCAATAACCCTAACCCTAACCCTAAGCCTAACCCTAAGCCTAACCCTAACCTTATACCTAACCCTAACCCTAACCTAACCCTAACACTAATCATATTCCTAATCCTATCCCTAGCCATAGTCCAAACCCTAACCCTAACCCTAACCCTAACCCTAACCCTAACCCTAGTACTAACCCTAACACTAACCCTAGCCTTAACATAATCCTAACCCTAACTTTAGTTCTAGCCCTAGCCCTAACCGGAACCCTACACCTAACCCTAAACCTAACCCTAACCTTAACCTTAACCCTAGCCCTAGACCTATCCCTAACCCTAGCCCTATCCCTAGACCAAACCCTAAAACTAACCCTAAACCTAACCTAACCATAGCCCGAACCCTAAACCTAACCATAAACCTAGCCCTAGCCATAGCTCTAACCCTAACCCTAACCCTAACACTAACCCTAACCTAACCCTAACCCTAATCCTTTCCCTAGCCCAGCTGTAACCCTAAACCTAACTCTAAACCTAACCCTAGCCATAGCTCTAACCCTAGCCCTAACCCTAACCCTAAACCTAAACCTAAACCTAACCCTAGCCCTAACCCTAACAATAAACCTAACACTAACCCGAACCCGAACCCTAACCCTAACCCTAACCCTAGTCCTAACCCTAACCCTTACCCTAAACCTAGCCCTAGCCCTAGACATAACCCTAAACCTAACGCTAACCTAACCATAACCCTAACACTATCTTTAACCCTAACCCTAACCCTAGCCCTAGCCCTAACCCTAACCCTAACCCTAACCCTAACCCTAAACCTAGCTCTAATCCTAACCCTAACCCTAACCCTAAGCCTAAACCTAACCCTAAACCTAGCCCTAAACCGAACCCTAACCCTATACCTAACACTAACCCTAACCTTAACCCTAGCGCTAACCCTAACAATAACCCTAACCTAACCCTAAACCTAACCCTAACCTTAACCCTAACCCTAACCCTAACCTAACCCTAACACTAATCATATTCCTAATCCTAGCCCTAGCCATAGTCCTAACCCTAACCCTAACCCTAACCCTAACCCTTACCCTAGCCCTAACCCTAACCCTAACCCTAACCCTAACCGAACCATAACCCTAACCCTATCTTTAACACTAATCCTAACCCTAGCTCTAACCCTAACCCTTACCCTAAACCTAGCCCTAGCCCTAGACAAAACCCTAACTCTAACAGTAACCTAACCATAACCCTAACACTAACTTTAACCATAACCCTAACCCTAGCCCTAGCCCTAACCCTAACAATAACCATAACCCTAAACCTAGCCCTAATCCTAACCTTAACCCTAACCCTAAGCCTAAACCTAACCCTAACCCTATACCTAACTCTAACCCTAACCTTAACCCTAGCGCTAACCCTAACAATAACCCTAACCTAACCCTAAACCTAACCCTAACCCTAACCCTAACCCTAACCCTAACCCTAACGCTAACCCTAAACCAGCCCTAATCCTAACCCTAACCCTAACACTCACCCTAACCTAACCATAACCCTAACCCTATCTTTAACCCTATCACTAATCCTAGCCCTAAACCAAACCCTAACCCTAACCCTAATCCTAGCACTAACCCTAACTGTAACCCTAACTGTAACCCTAACCCTAACCCTAACCCTAGCCCTAACCCTAACCCTAACCTAACCCTAACCCTAACCCTAACCCTAACCCTAACCCTGGCCCTAACCCTAACCCTAGCCCTAACCCTAGCCCAAACCCTAACCCTAACCCTAAAACTAAAACTAACAATAGCACTAACCCTAACCCTAACCCTAACCCTAACCTTAAACCTAACCCTAAACCTAACCCTAACCCTAACCCTAACCCTAACCCTAACCTAACCATAACCCTAACCCTATCTTTAACCCTAACCCTAACCCTAGCAATAACCCTAACCCTAACCCTAAGCCTAACCCTAAGCCTAACCCTAACCTTAACCCTAACCCTAACCCTAACCTAACCCTAACACTAATCATATTCCTAATCCTATCCCTAGCCATAGTCCAAACCCTAACCCTAACCCTAACCCTAACCCTAACCCTAACCCTAGCACTAACCCTAACACTAACCCTAGCCTTAACATAATCCTAACCCTAACTTTAGTTCTAGCCCTAGCCCTAACCGGAACCCTAAACCTAACCCTAAACCTAACCCTAACCTTAACCTTAACCCTAGCCCTAGACCTATCCCTAACCCTAGCCCTATCCCTAGACCAAACCCTAAAACTAACCCTAACCCTAACCTAACCATAGCCCGAACTTTAAACCTAACCATAAACCTAGCCCTAGCCATAGCTCTAACCCTAACCCTAACCCTAACACTAACCCTAACCTAACCCTAACCCTAATCCTTTCCCTAGCCCAGCTGTAACCCTAAACCTAACTCTAAACCTAACCCTAGCCATAGCTCTAACCCTAGCCCTAACCCTAACCCTAAACCTAAACCTAAACCTAACCCTAGCCCTAACCCTAACAATAACCCTAACACTAACCCGAACCCGAACCCTAACCCTAACCCTAACCCTAGTCCTAACCCTAACCCTTACCCTAAACCTAGCCCTAGCCCTAGACATAACCCTAAACCTAACGCTAACCTAACCATAACCCTAACACTATCGTTAACCCTAACCCTAACCCTAGCCCTAGCCCTAACCCTAACCCTAACCCTAACCCTAACCCTAAACCTAGCTCTAATCCTAACCCTAACCCTAACCCTAAGCCTAAACCTAACCCTAAACCTAGCCCTAACCCTAACCCTAACCCTAACCCTAACCCTAACCCTAACCCTAAACCTAGCTCTAATCCTAACCCTAACCCTAACCCTAAGCCTAAACCTAACCCTAAACCTAGCCCTAAACCTAACCCTAACCCTATACCTAACTCTAACCCTAACCTTAACCCTAGCGCTAACCCTAACAATAAACCTAACCTAACCCTAAACCTAACCCTAACCTTAACCCTAACCCTAACCCTAACCTAACCCTAACACTAATCATATTCCTAATCCTAGCCCTAGCCATAGTCCAAACCCTAACCCTAACCCTAACCCTAACCCTAACGCTAACCCTAAACCTAGCCCTAATCCTAACCCTAACCCTAACACTAACCCTAACCTAACCATAACCCTAACCCTATCTTTAACCCTATCACTAATCCTAGCCCTAAACCAAACCCTAACCCTAACCCTAACCCTAGCCCTAACCCTAACCTTAACCCTAACCTAACCCTAACCCTAACCCTAACCCTAATCCTAACCCTGGCCCTAACCCTAACCCTAGCCCTAACCCTAGCCCAAACTGTAACCCTAACCCTAAACCTAAAACTAACAATAGCACTAACCCTAACCCTAACCCTAACCCTAACCTTAACCCTAACCCTAAACCTAACCCTAACCCTAACCCTAACCCTAACCCTAACCTAACCCTAACCCTAACCCTATTTTTAACACTAACCCTAACCCTAGCAATAACCCTAACCCTAACCCTAACCCTAACCCTAAGCCTAACCCTAACCTTAACCCTAACCCTAACCCTAACCTAACCCTAACACTAATCATATTCCTAATCCTAGCCCTAGCCATAGTCCAAACCCTAACCCTAACCCTAACAATAACCCTAACCCTAGCACTAACCCTAACCCTAACCCTAACCGAACCATAACCCTAACCCTATCTTTAACCCTAATCCTAACCCTAGCCCTAACCCTAACCCTTACCCTAAACCTAGCCCTAGCCCTAGACAAAACCCTAACTCTAACCGTAACCTAACCATAACCATAACACTATCTTTAACCATAACCCTAACCCGAGCCCTAGCCCTAACCCTAACAATAACCATAACCCTAAACCTAGCCCTAACCCTAACCCTAACCCTAACCCTAACCCTAGCCCTAACCCTAACCCTAACCCTAACCATAACCCTAACCCTAACCCTAACCCAAGCTCTAACCCAAGCCCTAGCACTAACACTATCCCTAACCCTAACCCTAACCCTAGTCCTAACCCTAACCCTTACCCTAAACCTAGCCCTAGCCCTAGACAAAACCCTAACCCTAACCCTAAACATAACCCTAACACTATCTTTAAACCTAACCCTAACCCTAGCCCTAGCCCTAACCCTAACCCTAAACCTAACCCTAAACCTAGCCCTAATCCTAACCCTAACCCTAACCCTAAGCCTAAACCTAACCCTAAACTTAGCCCTAAACCTAACCCTAACCCTATACCTAACTCTAACCCTAACCTTAACCCTAGCGCTAACCCTAACAGTAACCCTAACCTAACACTAAACCTAACCCTAACCCTAACCCTAACCCTAACCCTAACCCTAACCCTAACTCTAACCTTAACCCTAAGCCTAACGCTAACCCTAAACCTAGCCCTAATCCAAACCCTAACCCTAACACTAACCCTAACCTAACCATAACCCTAACCCTATCTTTAACCCTAACCCTAACCCTAACCCTGGCCCTAACCCTAACCCTAGCCCTAGCCCTAGCCCAAACCCTCACCCTAACCCTAAACCTAAACCTAACAATAGCACTAACCCTAACCCTAAACTTAACCCTAACCCTAAACCTAACCCTAACCCTAACCCTAAGCCTAACCTAACCATAACCCTAACCCTATCTTTAACCCTAACCCTAACCCTAGCAATAACACTAACCCTAACCCTAACCCTAACCCTATACCAGCCCTAGCCCTAACCCTAACCATAACCCTAACCTAACCCTAAACCTAACCAAACCCTAACCCTAACCCTAACCCTAGCCCTAACCCTAACCCTAACCCTAACCCTAAGCCTAACCCTAACCTTAACCCTAACCCTAACCCTAACGTAACCCTAACACTAATCATATTCCTAATCCTAGCCCTAGCCATAGTCCAAACCCTAACCCAAACCCTAACCCTAGCACTAACCCTAACACTAACCCTAGCCTTAACATAATCCTAACCCTAACTTTAGTTCTAGCCCTAGCCCTAACCGGAACCCTAAACCTAACCCTAAACCTAACCCTAAACCTAACCCTAAACCTAACCAAACCCTAACTTTAACCCTAACCCTAGCCCTAACCCTAACCCTAACCCTAACCCTAACACTAACCCTAACCTAACCATAACCCTAACCCTATCTTTAAACCTATCACTAATCCTAGCCCTAAACCAAACCCTAACCCTAACCCTAACAATAACCCTAACACTAACCCGAACCCGAACCCTAACCCTAACCCTAACCCTAGTCCTAACCCTAACCCTTACCCTAAACCTAGCCCTAGCCCTAGACATAACCCTAAACCTAACGCTAACCTAACCATAACCCTAACACTATCGTTAACCCTAACCCTAACCCTAGCCCTAGCCCTAACCCTAACCCTAACCCTAACCCTAACCCTAAACCTAGCTCTAATCCTAACCCTAACCCTAACCCTAAGCCTAAACCTAACCCTAAACCTAGCCCTAACCCTAACCCTAACCCTAACCCTAACCCTAACCCTAACCCTAAACCTAGCTCTAATCCTAACCCTAACCCTAACCCTAAGCCTAAACCTAACCCTAAACCTAGCCCTAAACCTAACCCTAACCCTATACCTAACTCTAACCCTAACCTTAACCCTAGCGCTAACCCTAACAATAAACCTAACCTAACCCTAAACCTAACCCTAACCTTAACCCTAACCCTAACCCTAACCTAACCCTAACACTAATCATATTCCTAATCCTAGCCCTAGCCATAGTCCAAACCCTAACCCTAACCCTAACCCTAACCCTAACGCTAACCCTAAACCTAGCCCTAATCCTAACCCTAACCCTAACACTAACCCTAACCTAACCATAACCCTAACCCTATCTTTAACCCTATCACTAATCCTAGCCCTAAACCAAACCCTAACCCTAACCCTAACCCTAGCCCTAACCCTAACCCTAACCCTAACCTAACCCTAACCCTAACCCTAACCCTAATCCTAACCCTGGCCCTAACCCTAACCCTAGCCCTAACCCTAGCCCAAACTGTAACCCTAACCCTAAACCTAAAACTAACAATAGCACTAACCCTAACCCTAACCCTAACCCTAACCTTAACCCTAACCCTAAACCTAACCCTAACCCTAACCCTAACCCTAACCCTAACCCTAACCTAACCCTAACCCTAACCCTATTTTTAACACTAACCCTAACCCTAGCAATAACCCTAACCCTAACCCTAACCCTAACCCTAAGCCTAACCCTAACCTTAACCCTAACCCTAACCCTAACCTAACCCTAACACTAATCATATTCCTAATCCTAGCCCTAGCCATAGTCCAAACCCTAACCCTAACCCTAACAATAACCCTAACCCTAGCACTAACCCTAACCCTAACCGAACCATAACCCTAACCCTATCTTTAACCCTAATCCTAACCCTAGCCCTAACCCTAACCCTTACCCTAAACCTAGCCCTAGCCCTAGACAAAACCCTAACTCTAACCGTAACCTAACCATAACCATAACACTATCTTTAACCATAACCCTAACCCGAGCCCTAGCCCTAACCCTAACAATAACCATAACCCTAAACCTAGCCCTAACCCTAACCCTAACCCTAACCCTAACCCTAACCCTAACCCTAACCCTAATCCTAGCACTAACCCTAACCGTAACCCTAACTGTAACCCTAACCCTAACCCTAACCCTAGCCCTAACCCTAACCCTAAACTAACCCTAACCCTAACCCTAACCCTAACCCTAACCCTGGCCCTAACCCTAACCCTAGCCCTAACCCTATCCCAAACCCTAACCCTAACCCTAAAACTAAAACTAACAATAGCACTAACCCTAACCCTAACCCTAACCCTAACCTTAACCCTAACCCGAAACCTAACCCTAACCCTAACCCTAACCCTAACCCTAACCTAACCATAACCCTAACCCTATCTTTAACCCTAACCCTAACCCTAGCAATAACCCTAACCCTAATCCTAAGCCTAACCCTAAGCCTAACCCTAACCTTAACCCTAACCCTAACCCTAACCTAACCCTAACACTAATCATATTCCTAATCCTATCCCTAGCCATAGTCCAAACCCTAACCCTAACCCTAACCCTAACCCTAACCCTAACCCTAACCCTAGCACTAACCCTAACACTAACCCTAGCCTTAACATAATCCTAACCCTAACTTTAGTTCTAGCCCTAGCCCTAACCGGAACCCTAAACCTAACCCTAAACCTAACCCTAACCTTAACCTTAACCTTAACCCTAGCCCTAGACCTACCCCTAACCCTAGCCCTATCCCTAGACCAAACCCTAAAACTAACCCTAACCCTAACCTAACCATAGCCCGAACCCTAAACCTAACCATAAACCTAGCCCTAGCCATAGCTCTAACCCTAACCCTAACCCTAACCCTAACGCTAACCCTAAACCTAGCCCTAATCCTAACCCTAACCCTAACACTAACCCTAACCTAACCATAACCCTAACCCTATCTTTAACCCTATCACTAATCCTAGCCCTAAACCAAACCCTAACCCTAACCCTAACCCTAGCCCTAACCCTAACCCTAACCCTAACCTAACCCTAACCCTAACCCTAACCCTAATCCTAACCCTGGCCCTAACCCTAACCCTAGCCCTAACCCTAGCCCAAACTGTAACCCTAACCCTAAACCTAAAACTAACAATAGCACTAACCCTAACCCTAACCCTAACCCTAACCTTAACCCTAACCCTAAACCTAACCCTAACCCTAACCCTAACCCTAACCCTAACCCTAACCTAACCCTAACCCTAACCCTATTTTTAACCCTAACCCTAACCCTAGCAATAACCCTAACCCTAACCCTAACCCTAACCCTAAGCCTAACCCTAACCTTAACCCTAACCCTAACCCTAACCTAACCCTAACACTAATCATATTCCTAATCCTAGCCCTAGCCATAGTCCAAACCCTAACCCTAACCCTAACAATAACCCTAACCCTAGCACTAACCCTAACCCTAACCCTAACCGAACCATAACCCTAACCCTATCTTTAACCCTAATCCTAACCCTAGCCCTAACCCTAACCCTTACCCTAAACCTAGCCCTAGCCCTAGACAAAACCCTAACTCTAACCGTAACCTAACCATAACCATAACACTATCTTTAACCATAACCCTAACCCTAGCCCTAGCCCTAACCCTAACAATAACCATAACCCTAAACCTAGCCCTAATCCTAACCCTAACCCTAACCCTAAGCCTAAACCTAACCCTAACCCTACACCTAACTCTAACCCTAACCTTAACCCTAGCGCTAACCCTAACAATAACCCTAACCTAACCCTAAACCTAACCCTAACCCTAACCCTAACCCTAACCCTAACCCTAACGCTAACCCTAAACCAGCCCTAATCCTAACCCTAACCCTAACACTAACCCTAACCTAACCATAACCCTAACCCTATCTTTAACCCTATCACTAATCCTAGCCCTAAACCAAACCCTAACCCTAACCCTAATCCTAGCACTAACCCTAACCGTAACCCTAACTGTAACCCTAACCCTAACCCTAACCCTAGCCCTAACCCTAACCCTAAACTAACCCTAACCCTAACCCTAACCCTGGCCCTAACCCTAACCCTAGCCCTAACCCTATCCCAAACCCTAACCCTAACCCTAAAACTAAAACTAACAATAGCACTAACCCTAACCCTAACCCTAACCCTAACCTTAACCCTAACCGGAAACCTAACCCTAACCCTAACCCTAACCCTAACCCTAACCTAACCATAACCCTAACCCTATCTTTAACCCTAACCCTAACCCTAGCAATAACCCTAACCCTAACCCTAAGCCTAACCCTAAGCCTAACCCTAACCTTAACCCTAACCCTAACCCTAACCTAACCCTAACACTAATCATATTCCTAATCCTATCCCTAGCCATAGTCCAAACCCTAACCCTAACCCTAACCCTAACCCTAACCCTAACCCTAACCCTAGCACTAACCCTAACACTAACCCTAGCCTTAACATAATCCTAACCCTAACTTTAGTTCTAGCCCTAGCCCTAACCGGAACCCTAAACCTAACCCTAAACCTAACCCTAACCTTAACCTTAACCTTAACCCTAGCCCTAGACCTATCCCTAACCCTAGCCCTATCCCTAGACCAAACCCTAAAACTAACCCTAACCCTAACCTAACCATAGCCCGAACCCTAAACCTAACCATAAACCTAGCCCTAGCCATAGCTCTAACCCTAACCCTAACCCTAACCCTAACGCTAACCCTAAACCTAGCCCTAATCCTAACCCTAACCCTAACACTAACCCTAACCTAACCATAACCCTAACCCTATCTTTAACCCTATCACTAATCCTAGCCCTAAACCAAACCCTAACCCTAACCCTAACCCTAGCCCTAACCCTAACCCTAACCCTAACCTAACCCTAACCCTAACCCTAACCCTAATCCTAACCCTGGCCCTAACCCTAACCCTAGCCCTAACCCTAGCCCAAACTGTAACCCTAACCCTAAACCTAAAACTAACAATAGCACTAACCCTAACCCTAACCCTAACCCTAACCTTAACCCTAACCCTAAACCTAACCCTAACCCTAACCCTAACCCTAACCCTAACCCTAACCTAACCCTAACCCTAACCCTATTTTTAACCCTAACCCTAACCCTAGCAATAACCCTAACCCTAACCCTAACCCTAACCCTAAGCCTAACCCTAACCTTAACCCTAACCCTAACCCTAACCTAACCCTAACACTAATCATATTCCTAATCCTAGCCCTAGCCATAGTCCAAACCCTAACCCTAACCCTAACAATAACCCTAACCCTAGCACTAACCCTAACCCTAACCCTAACCGAACCATAACCCTAACCCTATCTTTAACCCTAATCCTAACCCTAGCCCTAACCCTAACCCTTACCCTAAACCTAGCCCTAGCCCTAGACAAAACCCTAACTCTAACCGTAACCTAACCATAACCATAACACTATCTTTAACCATAACCCTAACCCTAGCCCTAGCCCTAACCCTAACAATAACCATAACCCTAAACCTAGCCCTAATCCTAACCCTAACCCTAACCCTAAGCCTAAACCTAACCCTAACCCTACACCTAACTCTAACCCTAACCTTAACCCTAGCGCTAACCCTAACAATAACCCTAACCTAACCCTAACCCTAACCCTAACCCTAACCCTAACCCCAACCCTAACCCTAACGCTAACCCTAAACCAGCCATAATCCTAACCCTAACCCTAACACTAACCCTAACCTAACCATAACCCTAACCCTATCTTTAACCCTATCACTAATCCTAGCCCTAAACCAAACCCTAACCCTAACCCTAATCCTAGCACTAACCCTAACCGTAACCCTAACTGTAACCCTAACCCTAACCCTAACCCTAGCCCTAACCCTAACCCTAAACTAACCCTAACCCTAACCCTAACCCTAACCCTAACTCTGGCCCTAACCCTAACCCTAGCCCTAACCCTATCCCAAACCCTAACCCTAACCCTAAAACTAAAACTAACAATAGCACTAACCCTAACTCTAACCCTAACCCTAACCTTAACCCTAACCCGAAACCTAACCCTAACCCTAACCCTAACCCTAACCCTAACCTAACCATAACCCTAACCCTATCTTTAACCCTAACCCTAACCCTAGCAATAACCCTAACCCTAACCCTAAGCCTAACCCTAAGCCTAACCCTAACCTTAACCCTAACCCTAACCCTAACCTAACCCTAACACTAATCATATTCCTAATCCTATCCCTAGCCATAGTCCAAACCCTAACCCTAACCCTAACCCTAACCCTAACCCTAACCCTAGCACTAACCCTAACACTAACCCTAGCCTTAACATAATCCTAACCCTAACTTTAGTTCTAGCCCTAGCCCTAACCGGAACCCTAAACCTAACCCTAAACCTAACCCTAACCTTAACCTTAACCCTAGCCCTAGACCTATCCCTAACCCTAGCCCTATCCCTAGACCAAACCCTAAAACTAACCCTAACCCTAACCTAACCATAGCCAGAACCCTAAACCTAACCATTAACCTAGCCTTAGCCATAGCTCTAACCCTAACCCTAACCCTAACACTAACCCTAACCTAACCCTAACCCTAATCCTTTCCCTAGCCCAGATGTAACCCTAAACCTAACTCTAAACCTAACCCTAACCTTAGCACTAAACCTAACTCTAACCCTAGCCCTAGCCCTAGACCAAACCCGAACACTAACCCTATCCATAGCCCTAGCCCTACACAAAACCCTAACCCTAACCGTAGCACTAGACATAGGCCTAAACCTAAACCTAACCCTAACCGTAACCCTAACCCTGACCCTAACCCTAACCGTAACAATAACCCTTACCTAACCATAAACCTAACCCTAAACCTAACCCTAACCCTAAGCCTAACGCTAACCCTAAACCTAGCCCTAATCCTAACCCTAACCCTAGCGCTAACCCTAACCTAACCCTAACACTAACCATTTCCGTAATCCTAGCCCTAGCCCCAGTCAACACCCTAACCCTAAACCGAATCCTAACCCTAACCATAACCCTAACCTAACCCTAAACCTAACCAAACCCTAACCCTAACCCTAACCATAACCATAACTCTTGCCCTAGCACTAACCCTAACACTAACCCTAGCTCTAAACTAACCCTAACCCTAACTTTAGTTCTAGGCCTAGCCCTAACCGTAACCCTAATCCTAACCCTAACCTTAACCTTAACCCTAGCCCTAGACCTAGCCCTAACCCTAGCCCTAGCCCTAGACCAAACCGTAAACCTAACCCTAACCCTAACCTTACCCTAGCCCAAACCTAAACCTAACTCGAAACCTAGCCCTAGCCATAGCTCTAACCCTAACCCTAAACCTAACCCTAACCCTAACCCTAACCCTAACCCTAAACCGAACCCTAAACCTAACCCTATCCCTAGCCCTAACCCTAACCGTATCCCTAACTGTAACCCTATCCCTAACCCTAACCCTAACCCTAACCCTAACCCTAACCCTAACCTAACTATAACCCTAACACTATCTTTAACCATAACCCTAACCCTAGCCCTAGCCCTAACCCTAACCCTAACCCTAAACCTAAACCTAACACTAGCACTAACCCTAACCCTAACCCTAACCCTAACCCTAAACCTAAACCTAACCTAACCCTAGCCCTAACCCTAAAAATAACCCTAACACTAACCCTAACCCTAACGTAACCATAACCCTAACACTCTCTTTAACCCTAACCCTAACCCTAGCCCTAACCCTAATCCTAACCCTAACCCTAATACTAACCCTAGCCCTAACCCTAACCCTAAACCTAACCTAACCCTAACACGAACCCTAACCCTAACCCTGGCCCTAACCCTAACCCTAGCCCTAGCCATAGCCAAAACCCTAACCCTAACCCTAAACCTAAACCTAACAATAGCACTAACCCTAACCCTAAACTTAACCCTAACCCTAACCCTAACCCTAACCTAACCATAACCCTAACCCTATCTTTAACCCTAACCTTAACCCTAGCAATAACCCTAACCCTAACCCTAACCCTAACCCTAACCCTAACCCTAACCCTATACCTAACCCTAGCCCTAACCCTAACCATAACCCTAACCAAACCCTAAACCTAACCAAACCCTAACCCTAACCCTAACCCTAACCCTGGCCCTAACCCTAACCCTAAGCCTAACCCTAACCATAACCCTAACCCTAACCCTAACCTAACCCTAACACTAATCATATTCCTAATCCTAGCCCTAGCCATAGTCCAAACCCTAACCCAAACCCTAACCCTAGCACTAACCCTAACACTAACCCTAGCCTTAACATAATCTTAACCCTAACTTTAGTTCTAGCCCTAGCCCTAACCGGAACCCTAAACCTAACCCTAAACCTAACCCTAACCTTAACCTTAACCCTAGCCCTAGACCTATCCCTAACCCTATCCCTATCCCTAGACCAAACCCTAAAACTAACCCTAATCCTAACCTAAACATAGCCCAAAACCTAAACCTTACCATAAACCAGCCCTAGCCATAGCTCTAACCCTAACCCTAACCCTAACACTAACCCTAACCCTAACCCTAACCCTAGCCCTAGCCCTAACCCTAACCCTAACCCTAACCCTAACCCTAAACCTAGCCCTAATCCTAACCCTAACCCTAACCCTAAGCCTAAACCTAACCCTAAACCTAGCCCTAAACCTAACCCTAACCCTATACCTAACTCTAACCCTAACCTTAACCCTAGCGCTAACCCTAACAATAACCCTAACCTAACCCTAAACCTAACCCTAACCCTAACCCTAACCCTAACCCTAGCCCTAAACCGAACCCTAAACCTAACCCTAACCCTAGCCCTAATCCTAACCGTAACCCTAACTGTAACCCTAACTCTAACCTAACCATAACCCTAACCCTATCTTTAACCCTAACCCTAGCTCTAAACCGAACACTAACCCTAACCCTAACCCTAGCCCTAATCCTAAACGTAACCCTAACTGTAAACCTAACCCTAACCCTAACCCTAACACTAACCCTAACACTAACACTAACCCTAACTCTAACCCTAGCCCTAAACCTAACCCTAACCCTAACCTTCCCTAACCCTAACACTAACCCTAACTCTAAACCTAGCCCTAAACCTAACCCTAACCCTATACCAAACTCTAACCCTAACCTAAACCCTAGCGCTAACCCTAACAATAACCCTAACCTAACCCTAAACCTAACCCTAACCCCAACACTAAGCCTAACGCTAACCCTAAACCTAGCCTAATCCTAACCCTAACCCTAAACCTAACCCTAACCCTAGCCCTAGCCCTAGACAAAACCCTAACCCTAACCCTAACCTAACTATAACCCTAACACTATCTTTAACCGTAACCCTAACCCTAGCCCTAGCCCTAACCCTAACCCTAACCCTAAACCTAAACCTAACACTAGCACTAACCCTAACCCTAACCCTAAACCTAAACCTAACCTAACCCTAGCCCTAACCCTAAAAATAACCCTAGCACTAACCCTAACCCTAACGCTAACCCTAACCCTAACCTAACCCTAACCCTAACCCAGGACCTAACTCTAAACCTAGCCCTAGCCCTAGCCGTAACCCTAACCCTAACCCTAACCCTAACCCGAACCCTAGCACTAACCCTAACCCTAACCCTAACCCTAACCCTAACCTAAACCTAACCTAACCCTAGCCCTAACCCTAAAAATAACCCTAAAACTAACCCTAACCCTAACGTAACCATAACCCTAACCCTCTCTTTAACCCTAACCCTAACCCTAGCCCTAACCCTAATCCTAACCCTAACCCTAATACTAACCCTAGCTCTAACCCTAACCCTAAACCTAACCTAACCCTAACACGAACCCTAACCCTAACCCTGGCCCTAACCCTAACCTAGCCCTAGCCATAGCCAAAACCCTAACCCTAACCCTAAACCTAAACCTAACAATAGCACTAACCCTAACCCTAAACTTAACCCTAACCCTAACCCTAACCCTAACCTAACCATAACCCTAACCCTATCTTTAACCCTAACCCTAACCCTAGCAATAACCCTAACCCTAACCATAACCCTAACCCTAACCCTAACCTAACCCTAACACTAATCATATTCCTAATCCTAGCCCTAGCCATAGTCCAAACCCTAACCCAAACCCTAACCCTAGCACTAACCCTAACACTAACCCTAGCCTTAACAAAATCTTAACCCTAACTTTAGTTCTAGCCCTAGCCCTAACCGGAACCCTAAACCTAACCCTAAACCTAACCCTAACCTTAACCTTAACCCTAGCCCTAGACCTATCCCTAACCCTATCCCTATCCCTAGACCAAACCCTAAAACTAACCCTAACCCTAACCTAAACATAGCCCAAACCCTAAACCTTACCATAAACCTAGCCCTAGCCATAGCTCTAACCCTAACCCTAACCCTAACCCTAACCCTAACCCTAACCCTAGCCCTAGCCCTAACCCTAACCCTAACCCTAACCCTAACCCTAAACCTAGCCCTAATCCTAACCCTAACCCTAACCCGAAGCCTAAACCTAACCCTAAACCTAGCCCTAAACCTAACCCTAACCCTATACCTAACTCTAACCCTAACCTTAACCCTAGCGCTAACCCTAACAATAACCCTAACCTAACCCTAAACCTAACCCTAACCCTAACCCTAACGCTAACCCTAAACCTAGCCCTAATCCTAACCCTAACCCTAACACTAACCCTAACCTAACCATAACCCTAACCCTATCTTTAACCCTAACTCTAATCCTAGCCCTAAACCAAACCCTAACCCTAACCCTAATCCTAGCACTAACCCTAACCGTAACCCTAACTGTAACCCTAACCCTAAACCTAACCCTAGCCCTAACCCTAACCATAACCCTAACCTAACCCTAACCCTAACCCTAACCATAACCCTGGCCCTAACCATGACTCTAGCCCTAATCCTAGCCCAAACCCTAACCCTAACACTAAACCTAAAACTAACAATAGCACTAACCCTAACCCTAACCCTAACCCTAACCTTAAACCTAATCCTAAACCTAACCCTAACCCTAACCCTAACCCTAACCCTAACCCTAACCTAAACATAACCCTAACCCTATCTTTAACCCTAACCCTAGCCCTAAACCAAACACTAACCCTAACCCTAACCCTAGCCCTAATCCTAACCATAACCCTAACTGTAAACCTAAACCTAACCCTAACCCTAACACTAACCCTAACCCTAACCCTAACCCTAACCTAACCATAACGCTAACCCTATCTTTAACCCTAACCCTAACCCTAGCAATAACCCTAACCCTAACCCTAACCCTAACCCTAAGCCTAACCCTAACCCTAACCTAACCTAAGCCTAACACTAATCATATTCCTAATCCTAGCCCTAGCCATAGTCCAAACCCTAACCCTAACCCTAACCCTGACCCTAACCCTAACCCTAGCACTAACCCTAACACTAACCCTAGCCTTAACATAATCCTAACCCTAACTTTAGTTCTAGCCCTAGCCCTAACCGGAACCCTAAACCTAACCCTAAACCTAACCCTAACCTTAACCTTAACCCTAGCCCTAGACCTATCCCTAACCCTAGCCCTATCCCTAGACCAAACCCTAAAACTAACCCTAACCCTAACCTAACCATAGCCCGAACCCTAAACCTAACCATAAACCTAGCCTTAGCCATAGCTCTAACCCTAACCCTAACCCTAACACTAACCCTAACCTAACCCTAACCCTAATCCTTTCCCTAGCCTAGCTGTAACCCTAAACCTAACTCTAAACCTAACCCTAACCTTAGCACTAAACCTAACTCTAACCCTAGCCCTAGCCCTAGACCAAACCCGAACACTAACCCTATCCATAGCCCTAGCCCTACACAAAACCCTAACCCTAAACATAGCACTAGACATAGGCCTAAACCTAAACCTAACCCTAACCGTAACCCTAACCCTAACCCTAACCCGAACCCTAACCGTAACAATAACCCTTACCTAACCATAAACCTAACCCTAACCCTAACCCTAACCCTAAGCCTAACGCTAACCCTAAACCTAGCCCTAATCCTAACCCTAACCCTAGCGCTAACCCTAACCTAACCCTAACACTAACCATTTCCGTAATCCTAGCCCTAGCCCCAGTCAAAACCCTAACCCTAAACCGAATCCTAACCCTAACCATAACCCTAACCTAACCCTAAACCTAACCAAACCCTAACCCTAACCCTAACCATAACCATAACTCTTGCCCTAGCACTAACCCTAACACTAACCCTAGCTCTAAACTAACCCTAACCCTAACTTTAGTTCTAGGCCTAGCCCTAACCGTAACCCTAATCCTAACCCTAACCTTAACCTTAACCCTAGCCCTAGACCTAGCCCTAACCCTAGCCCTAGCCCTAGACCAAACCGTAAACCTAACCCTAACCCTAACCTTACCCTAGCCCGAACCCTAAACCTAACTCGAAACCTAGCCCTAGCCATAGCTCTAACCCTAACCCTAACCCTAACCCTAACCCTAACCCTAAACCGAACCCTAAACCTAACCCTATCCCTAGCCCTAACCCTAACCGTATCCCTAACTGTAACCCTATCCCTAACCCTAACCCTAACCCTAACCCTAACCCTAACCCTAACCCTAACCTAACTATAACCCTAACACTATCTTTAACCATAACCCTAACCCTAGCCCTAGCCCTAACCCTAACCCTAACCCTAAACCTAAACCTAACACTAGCAGTAACCCTAACCCTAACCCTAACCCTAACCCTAAACCTAAACCTAACCTAACCCTAGCCCTAACCCTAAAAATAACCCTAACACTAACCATAACCCTAACGTAACCATAACCCTAACCCTCTCTTTAACCCTAACCCTAACCCTAGCCCTAACCCTAACCCTAACCCTAACACTAATCATATTCCTAATCCTAGCCCTAGCCATAGTCCAAACCCTAACCCAAACCCTAACCCTAGCACTAACCCTAACACTAACCCTAGCCTTAACATAATCTTAACCCTAACTTTAGTTCTAGCCCTAGCCCTAACCGGAACCCTAAACCTAACCCTAAACCTAACCCTAACCTTAACCTTAACCCTAGCCCTAGACCTATCCCTAACCCTATCCCTATCCCTAGACCAAACCTTAAAACTAACCCTAATCCTAACCTAAACATAGCCCAAACCCTAAACCTTACCATAAACCTAGCCCTAGCCATAGCTCTAACCCTAACCCTAACCCTAACACTAACCCTAACCCTAACCCTAACCCTAGCCCTAGCCCTAATCCTAACCCTAACCCTAACCCTAAGCCTAAACCTAACCCTAAACCTAGCCCTAAACCTAACCCTAACCCTATACCTAACTCTAACCCTAACCTTAACCCTAGCGCTAACCCTAACAATAACCCTAACCTAACCCTAAACCTAACCCTAACCCGAACCCTAACCCTAACCCTAGCCCTAAACCGAACCCTAAACCTAACCCTAACCCTAGCCCTAATCCTAACCGTAACCCTAACTGTAACCCTAACTCTAACCTAACCATAACCCTAACCCTATCTTTAACCCTAACCCTAGCCCTAAACCGAACACTAACCCTAACCCTAACCCTAGCCCTAATCCTAAACGTAACCCTAACTGTAAACCTAACCCTAACCCTAACCCTAACACTAACCCTAACACTAACACTAACCCTAACTCTAACCCTAGCCCTAAACCTGCCCTAACCCTAACCTTCCCTAACCCTAACACTAACCCTAACTCTAAACCTAGCCCTAAACCTAACCCTAACCCTATACCAAACTCTAACCCTAACCTAAACCCTAGCGCTAACCCTAACAATAACCCTAACCTAACCCTAAACCTAACCCTAACCCCAACACTAAGCCTAACGCTAACCCTAAACCTAGCCTAATCCTAACCCTAACCCTAAACCTAACCCTAACCCTAGCCCTAGCCCTAGACAAAACCCTAACCCTAACCCTAACCTAACTATAACCCTAACACTATCTTTAACCGTAATCCTAACCCTAGCCCTTGCCCTAACCCTAACCCTAACCCTAAACCTAAACCTAACACTAGCACTAACCCTAACCCTAACCCTAAACCTAAACCTAACCTAACCCTAGCCCTAACCCTAAAAATAACCCTAGCACTAACCCTAACCCTAACGCTAACCCTAACCCTAACCTAACCCTAACCCTAACCCAGGCCCTAACTCTAAACCTAGCCCTAGCCCTAGCCGTAACCCTAACCCTAACCCTAACCCTAACCCGAACCCTAGCACTAACCCTAACCCTAACCCTAACCCTAACCCTAACCTAAACCTAACCTAACCCTAGCCCTAACCCTAAAAATAACCCTAACACTAACCCTAACCCTAACGTAACCATAACCCTAACCCTCTCGTTAACCCTAACCCTAACCCTAGCCCTAACCCTAATCCTAACCCTAACCCTAATACTAACCCTAGCCCTAACCCTAACCCTAAACCTAACCTAACCCTAACACGAACCCTAACCCTAACCCTGGCCCTAACCCTAACCTAGCCCTAGCCATCGCCAAAACCCTAACCCTAACCCTAAACCTAAACCTAACAATAGCACTAACCCTAACCCTAAACTTAACCCTAACCCTAACCCTAACCCTAACCTAACCATAACCCTAACCCTATCTTTAACCCTAACCCTAACCCTAGCAATAACCCTAACCCTAACCATAACCCTAACCCTAACCCTAACCTAACCCTAACACTAATCATATTCCTAATCCTAGCCCTAGCCATAGTCCAAACCCTAACCCAAACCCTAACCCTAGCACTAACCCTAACACTAACCCTAGCCTTAACATAATCTTAACCCTAACTTTAGTTCTAGCCCTAGCCCTAACCGGAACCCTAAACCTAACCCTAAACCTAACCCTAACCTTAACCTTAACCCTAGCCCTAGACCTATCCCTAACCCTATCCCTATCCCTAGACCAAACCCTAAAACTAACCCTAACCCTAACCTAAACATAGCCCAAACCCTAAACCTTACCATAAACCTAGCCCTAGCCATAGCTCTAACCCTAACCCTAACCCTAACCCTAACCCTAACCCTAACCCTAGCCCTAGCCCTAACCCTAACCCTAACCCTAACCCTAACCCTAAACCTAGCCCTAATCCTAACCCTAACCCTAACCCGAAGCCTAAACCTAACCCTAAACCTAGCCCTAAACCTAACCCTAACCCTATACCTAACTCTAACCCTAACCTTAACCCTAGCGCCAACCCTAACAATAACCCTAACCTAACCCTAAACCTAACCCTAACCCTAACCCTAACCCTAACCCTAACCCTAACGCTAACCCTAAACGTAGCCCTAATCCTAACCCTAACCCTAACACTAACCCTAACCTAACCATAACCCTAACCCTATCTTTAACCCTAACTCTAATCCTAGCCCTAAACCAAACCCTAAACCTAACCCTAATCCTAGCACTAACCCTAACCATAACCCTAACTGTAACCCTAACCCTAAACCTAACCCTAGCCCTAACCCTAACCATAACCCTAACCTAACCCTAACCCTAACCCTAACCCTAACCCTGGCCCTAACCATAACTCTAGCCCTAATCCTAGCCCAAACCCTAACCCTAACACTAAACCTAAAACTAACAATAGCACTAACCCTACCTCTAACCCTAACCCTAACCTTAAACCTAACCCTAAACCTAACCCTAACCCTAACCCTAACCCTAACCTAAACATAACCCTAACCCTATCTTTAACCCTAACCCTAGCCCTAAACCAAACACTAACCCTAACCCTAACCCTAGCCCTAATCCTAACCGTAACCCTAACTGTAAACCTAAACCTAACCCTAACCCTAACACTAACCCTAACCCTAACCCTAACCCTAACCTAACCATAACGCTAACCCTATCTTTAACCCTAACCCTAACCCTAGCAATAACCCTAACCCTAACCCTAACCCTAACCCTAAGCCTAACCCTAACCCTAACCTAACCTAAGCCTAACACTAATCATATTCCTAATCCTAGCCCTAGCCATAGTCCAAACCCTAACCCTAACCCTAACCCTAACCCTAACCCTAATCCTAGCACTAACCCTAACACTAACCCTAGCCTTAACATAATCCTAACCCTAACTTTAGTTCTAGCCCTAGCCCTAACCGGAACCCTAAACCTAACCCTAAACCTAACCCTAACCTTAACCTTAACCCTAGCCCTAGACCTATCCCTAACCCTAGCCCTATCCCTAGACCAAACCCTAAAACTAACCCTAACCCTAACCTAACCATAGCCCGAACCCTAAACCTAACCATAAACCTAGCCTTAGCCATAGCTCTAACCCTAACCCTAACCCTAACACTAACCCTAACCTAACCCTAACCCTAATCTTTTCCCTAGCCCAGCTGTAACCCTAAACCTAACTCTAAACCTAACCCTAACCTTAGCACTAAACCTAACTCTAACCCTAGCCCTAGCCCTAGACCAAACCCGAACACTAACCCTATCCATAGCCCTAGCCCTACACAAAACCCTAACCCTAACCATAGCACTAGACATAGGCCTAAACCTAAACCTAACCCTAACCGAAACCCTAACCCTAACCCTAACCCTAACAATAACCCTTACCTAACCATAAACCTAACACTAACCCTAACCCTAACCCTAAGCCTAACGCTAACCCTAAACTTAGCCCTAATCCTAACCCTAACCCTAGCGCTAACCCTAACCTAACCCTAACACTAAACATTTCCGTAATCCTAGCCCTAGCCCCAGTCAAAACCCTAACCCAAAACCGAACCCTAACCCTAACCATAACCCTAACCTAACCCTAAACCTAACCAAACCCTAACCCTAACCCTAACCATAACCATAACTCTTGCCCTAGCACTAACCCTAACACTAACCCTAGCTCTAAACTAACCCTAACCCTAACTTTAGTTCTAGGCCTAGCCCTAACCGTAACCCTAATCCTAACCGTAACCTTAACCTTAACCCTAGCCCTAGACCTAGCCCTAACTCTAGCCCTAGCCCTAGACCAAACCCTAAACCTAACCCTAACCCTAACCTAACCCTAGCCCGAACCCTAAACCTAACTCGAAACCTAGCCCTAGCCATAGCTCTAACCCTAACCCTAACCCTAACCCTAACCCTAACCCTAACCCTAACCCTAAACCGAAACCTAAACCTAACCCTATCCCTAGCCCTAACCCTAACCGTATCCCTAACTGTAACCCTATCCCTAACCCGAACCCTAGCCTTAACCCTAACCCTAACCCTAACCCTAACCATAACCCTAACCTAACCCTAAACCTAACCAAACCCTAACCCTAACCCTAACCTAACCATAACCCTAACCCTATCTTTAACCCTAACCCTAGCCCTAAACCGAACACTAACCCTAACCCTAACCCTAGCCCTAATCCTAACCGTAACCCTAACTGTAAACCTAACCCTAACCCTAACCCTAACACTAACCCTAACACTAACACTAACCCTAACTCTAACCCTAGCCCTAACCCTAACCCTAACCCTAACCTTCCCTAACCCTAACATTAACCCTAACCCTAAACCTAGCCCTATACCTAACCCTAACCGTAACCCTAACCCTAACCCTAACCCTAACCCTAACCTACCCTAACCCTGACACTAACCCTAACCCTAATCCTAGCCCTAAACCTAACCCTAACCCTATACCAAACTCTAATCCTAACCTAAACCCTAGCGCTAACCCTAACAATAACCCTAACCTAACCCTAAACCTAACCCTAACCCCAACACTAAGCCTAACGCTAACCCGAAACCTAGCCTAATCCTAACCCTAACCCTAAACCTAACCCTAACCTTAACCCTAAACCTAGCCCTAATCCTAACCCTAACCCTAACCCTAAGCCTAAACCTAACCCTAAACCTAGCCCTAAACCTAACCCTAACCCTATACAAAACTCTAACCCTAACCTTAACCCTAGCGCTAAACCAAACAATAACCCTAACCTAACCCTAACCCTAACCCTAACCCTAACCCTAACCCTAACCCTAAGCCTAACGCTAACCCTAAACCTAGCCCTAACCCTAACCCTAACCCTAACCTAACCCTAACCCTAACCCTAACCCTAACCCTAGCCCTAACCCTAATCCTAACCCTAACCCTAGCCCTAGCCCTAGACAAAATCCTAACCCTAACCCTAACCCTAACCCTAACCTAACCATAATCCTAACCTTATCTTTAATCCTAACCTTGACCCTAGCCCTAACCCTAACCCTAACCCTAACCCTAACCCTAACCCTAACCCTGGCCCTAGCCCTAACCCTAACCCTAACCCTAGTCCTAGCCCTAGAACAAACCCTAACATAACCCTAGCCCTAGCCCTATCCGTAGACAAAACCAAAACCCTAACCCTAACCCTAACCCTAACCATAACCCTAACCCTAACCCTAACCCTAGCTCTAACCCTAGCCCTAGACCTAACTCTAACCCTAACCCTAACCCTAACCCTAGCCCTAACCCTAACCCTTACCCTAAACCTAGCCCTAGCCCTAGACAAAACCCTAACCCTAACCCTAACCTAAACATAACCCTAACACTATCTTTAAACCTAACCCTAACCCTAGCCCTAGCCCTAACCCTAACCCTAACCCTAACCCTAAACCTAGCCCTAATCCTAACCCTAACCCT
This sequence comes from Plecotus auritus, assembly GCF_963455305.1. Taxonomy (NCBI): domain Eukaryota; kingdom Metazoa; phylum Chordata; class Mammalia; order Chiroptera; family Vespertilionidae; genus Plecotus; species Plecotus auritus. Next base: position 119,423,695 of record NC_137770.1, on the reverse strand, counting down.
AAGCCTAAACCTAACCCTAAACTTAGCCCTAAACCTAACCCTAACCCTATACCTAACTCTAACCCTAACCTTAACCCTAGCGCTAACCCTAACAGTAAACCTAACCTAACACTAAACCTAACCCTAACCCTAACCCTAACCCTAACCCTAACCCTAACCCTAACCCTAACTCTAACCCTAACCCTAAGCCTAACGCTAACCCAAAACCTAGCCCTAATCCTAACCCTAACCCTAACACTAACCCTAACCTAACCATAACCCTAACCCTATCTTTAACCCTAACACTAATCCTAACCCTAAACCAAACCCTAACCCTAACCCTAATCCTAGCACTAACCCTAACCGTAACCCTAAATGTAACCCTAACCCTAACCCTAACCCTAGCCCTAACCCTAACCATAACCCTAACCTAACCCTAACCCTAACCCTAACCCTAACCCTGGCCCTAACCCTAAACCTAGCCCTAGCCCTAGCCCAAACCCTCACCCTAACCCTAAACCTAAACCTAACAATAGCACTAACCCTAACCCTAAACTTAACCCTAACCCTAAACCTAACCATAACCCTAACCCTAAGCCTAACCTAACCATAACCCTAACCCTATCTTTAACCCTAACCCTAACCCTAGCAATAACCCTAACCCTAACCCTAACCCTAACCCTATACCTAACCCTAGCCCTAACCCTAACCATAACCCTAACCTAACCCTAAACCTAACCAAACCCTAACCCTAACCCTAACCCTAACCCTAGCCCTAACCCTAACCCTAAGCCTAACCCTAACCTTAACCCTAACCCTAACCCTAACCTAACCCTAACACTAATCATATTCCTAATCCTAGCCCTAGCCATAGTCCAAACCCTAACCCAAACCCTAACCCTAGCACTAACCCTAACACTAACCCTAGCCTTAACATAATCCTAACCCTAACTTTAGTTCTAGCCCTAGCCCTAACCGGAACCCTAAACCTAACCCTAAACCTAACCCTAACCTTAACCTTAACCCTAGCCCTAGACCTATCCCTAACCCTATCCCTATCCCTAGACCAAACCCTAAAACTAACCCTAACGCTAACCTAACCATAGCCCAAACCCTAAACCTAACCATAAACATAGCCCTAGCCATAGCTCTAACCCTAACCCTAACTCTAACACTAACCCTAACCTAACCCTAACCCTAATCCTTTCCCTAGCCCAGCTGTAACCCTAACCCTAACTCTAAACCTAACCCTAACCTTAGCACTAAACCTAACTCTAACCCTAGCCCTAGCCCTAACCCTAAACCTAACCATAACCATAACCCTAACATAACCCAAAACCTAACCCTAACCCTAACCCTCACCCTAGCACTAACCCTAACTCTAACCCTAACACTAACCCTAACCCTAACCCTAACACTAGCCCTAACCCTAACCCTAACCCTAACCCTAACCTAACCATAACCTTAACCCTATCTTTAACCCTAACCCTAGCCCTAACCCTAATCCTAAGCCTAACCCTAGCCCTAGCCCTAGACAAAACCCTAACCCTAACCCTAACCCTAACCCTAACCTAACCATAATCCTAACCTTATCTTTAATCCTAACCTTGACCCTAGCCCTAACCCTAACCCTAACCCTAACCCTAACCCTAACCCTGGCCCTAGCCCTAACCCTAACCCTAACCCTAGTCCTAGCCATAGAACAAACCCTAACATAACCCTAGCCCAAGCCCTATCCCTAGACAAAACCAAAACCCTAACCCTAACCCTAACCCTAACACTAACCATGGCCCTAGCCGAAACCATAACCCTAACCTTAACCCTAACCCTAACCCTAACCCTAACCCTAACCATAACCATAACCCTAACCGTAACCCTAATTATAACTCTAACCTACCTCTGAACCTAAGCCTAACCCTATCCCTAACCCTAACCCTAACCCTAGCTCTAAAATTAGCCTTAACCTTAACCCAAACCTAACTCTAACCCTAACCCTAACCCTAACCATAACCCTAACATAACCCAAAACCTAACCCTAACCCTAACCCTCACCCTAGCACTAACCCTAACTCTAACCCTAACACTAACCCTAACCTAACCCTAGCCCTAAACCTAACCCTTACACTAAACCTAGCGTTAGCCCTAGACAAAACCCTAACCCTAACCCTAACCCTAGCCCTAGCCCTAGCCCAAACCCTAACCCTAACCCTAAACCTAAACCTAACAATAGCACTAACCCTAACCCTAAACTTAACCCTAACCCTAAACCTAACCCTAACCAAACCATAACCCTAACCCTATCTTTAACCCTAACCCTAACCCTAGCAATAACCCTAATCCTAACCCTAACCCTAACCCTAACCCTAACCCTATACCTAACCCTAGCCCTAACCCTAACCATAACCCTAACCTAACCCTAAACCTAACCAAACCCTAACCCTAACCCTAACCCTAACCATAGCCCTAACCCTAACCCTAAGCCTTACCCTAACCTTAACCCTAACCCTAACCCTAACCTAACCCTAACACTAATCATATTCCTAATCCTAGCCCTAGCCATAGTCCAAACCCTAACCCTAACCCTAACCCTAACCCTAACCCTAGCACTAACCCTAACACTAACCCTAGCCTTAACATAATCCTAACCCTAACTTTAGTTCTAGCCCTAGCCCTAACCGGAACCCTAAACCTAACCCTAAACCTAACCCTAACCTTAACCTTAACCCTAGCCCTAGACCTATCCCTAACCCTAGCCCTATCCCTAGACCAAACCCTAAAACTAACACTAACTCTAACCTAACCATAGCCCAAACCCTAAACCTAACCATAAACCTAGCCCTATCCATAGCTCTAACCCTAACCCTAACCCTAACACTAACCCTAACCTAACCCTAACCCTAATCCTTTCCCTAGCCCAGCTGTAACCCTAACCCTAACTCTAAACCTAACCCTAACCTTAGCACTAACCCTAACTCTAACCCTAACTCTAACCCTAACCCTAACCCTAACCCTAACCCTAAGCCTAACGCTAAACCTAAACCTAGCCCTAATCCTAACCCTAACCCTAACACTAACCCTAACCTAACCATAACCCTAACCCTATCTTTAACCCTAACACTAATCCTAGCCCTAAACCAAACCCTAACCCTAACCCTAATCCTAGCACTAACCCTAACCGCAACCCTTACTGTAACCCTAACCCTAACCCTAACCCTAGCCCTAACCCTAACCCTAACCCTAACCTAACCCTAACCCTAACCCTAACCCTAACCCTGGCCCTAACCTAACCCTAGCCCTAGCCCTAGCCCAAACCCTAACCCTAACCCTAAACCTAAACCTAACAATAGCACTAACCCTAACCCTAAACTTAACCCTAACCCTAAACCTAACCCTAACCCTAAACCTAACCCTAACCTAACCATAACCCTAACCCTATCTTTAACCCTAACCCTAACCCTAGCAATAACCCTAACCCTAACCCTAACCCTAACCCTAACCCTATACCTAACCCTAGCCCTAACCCTAACCATAACCCTAACCTAACCCTAAACCTAACCAAACCCTAACCCTAACCCTAACCCTAGCCCTAACCCTAACCCTAAGCCTAACCCTAACCTTAACCCTAACCCTAACCCTAACCTAACCCTAACACTAATCATATTCCTATTCCTAGCCCTAGCCATAGTCCAAACCCTAACCCTAACCCTAACCCTAACCCTAACCCTAACCCTAGCACTAACCCTAACACTAACCCTAGCCTTAACATAATCCTAACCCTAACTTTAGTTCTAGCCCTAGCCCTAACAGGAACCCTAAACCTAACCCTAAACCTAACCCTAACCTTAACCTTAACCCTAGCCCTAGACCTATCCCTAACCCTAGCCCTAGCCCTAGACCAAACCCTAAAACTAACCCTAACCCTAACCTAACCATAGCCCAAACCCTAAACCTAACCATAAACCTAGCCCTAGCCATAGCTCTAACCCTAACCCTAACCCTAACACTAACCCTAACCTAACCCTAACCCTAATCCTTTCCCTAGCCCAGCTGTAACCCTAACCCTAACTCTAAACCTAACCCTAATCTTAGCACTAACCCTAACTCTAACCCTAACACTAACCCTAACCCTAACCTTAACACTAGCCCTAACCCTAACCCTAACCCTAACCCTAACCCTAACCTAACCATAACCTTAACCCTATCTTTAACCCTAACCCTAGCCCTAACCCTAATCCTAACCCTAACCCTAGCCCTAGCCCTAGACAAAACCCTAACCCTAACCCTAACCCTAACCCTAACCTAACCATAACCCTAACCTTAT
>NC_137770.1:119401895-119414395 GCF_963455305.1 Plecotus auritus | reverse complement strand
CATAACCCTAACCCTATCTTTAACCCTAACTCTAATCCTAGCCCTAAACCAAACCCTAAACCTAACCCTAATCCTAGCACTAACCCTAACCGTAACCCTAACTGTAACCCTAACCCTAAACCTAACCCTAGCCCTAACCCTAACCATAACCCTAACCTAACCCTAACCCTAACCCTAACCCTAACCCTGGCCCTAACCATAACTCTAGCCCTAATCCTAGCCCAAACCCTAACCCTAACACTAAACCTAAAACTAACAATAGCACTAACCCTAACTCTAACCCTAACCCTAACCTTAAACCTAACCCTAAACCTAACCCTAACCCTAACCCTAACCCTAACCCTAACCCTAACCTAAACATAACCCTAACCCTATCTTTAACCCTAACCCTAGCCCTAAACCAAACACTAACCCTAACCCTAACCCTAGCCCTAATCCTAACCGTAACCCTAACTGTAAACCTAAACCTAACCCTAACCCTAACACTAACCCTAACCCTAACCCTAACCCTAACCTAACCATAACGCTAACCCTATCTTTAACCCTAACCCTAACCCTAGCAATAACCCTAACCCTAACCCTAACCCTAACCCTAAGCCTAACCCTAACCCTAACCTAACCTAAGCCTAACACTAATCATATTCCTAATCCTAGCCCTAGCCATAGTCCAAACCCTAACCCAAACCCTAACCCTAGCACTAAGCCTAACACTAACCCTAGCCTTAACATAATCTTAACCCTAACTTTAGTTCTAGCCCTAGCCCTAACCGGAACCCTAAACCTAACCCTAAACCTAACCCTAACCTTAACCTTAACCCTAGCCCTAGCCCTAATCCTAACCCTAACCCTAACCCTAAGCCTAAACCTAACCCTAAAACTAACCCTAATCCTAACCCTAACCCTATACCTAACTCTAACCCTAACCTTAACCCTAGCGCTAACCCTAACAATAACCCTAACCTAACCCTAAACCTAACCCTAACCCGAACCCTAACCCTAACCCTAGCCCTAAACCGAACCCTAAACCTAACCCTAACCCTAGCCCTAATCCTAACCGTAACCCTAACTGTAACCCTAACTCTAACCTAACCATAACCCTAACCCTATCTTTAACCCTAACCCTAGCCCTAAACCGAACACTAACCCTAACCCTAACCCTAGCCCTAATCCTAAACGTAACCCTAACTGTAAACCTAACCCTAACCCTAACCCTAACACTAACCCTAACACTAACACTAACCCTAACTCTAACCCTAGCCCTAAACCTGCCCTAACCCTAACCTTCCCTAACCCTAACACTAACCCTAACTCTAAACCTAGCCCTAAACCTAACCCTAACCCTATACCAAACTCTAACCCTAACCTAAACCCTAGCGCTAACCCTAACAATAACCCTAACCTAACCCTAAACCTAACCCTAACCCCAACACTAAGCCTAACGCTAACCCTAAACCTAGCCTAATCCTAACCCTAACCCTAAACCTAACCCTAACCCTAGCCCTAGCCCTAGACAAAACCCTAACCCTAACCCTAACCTAACTATAACCCTAACACTATCTTTAACCGTAATCCTAACCCTAGCCCTTGCCCTAACCCTAACCCTATCCCTAAACCTAAACCTAACACTAGCACTAACCCTAACCCTAACCCTAAACCTAAACCTAACCTAACCCTAGCCCTAACCCTAAAAATAACCCTAGCACTAACCCTAACCCTAACGCTAACCCTAACCCTAACCTAACCCTAACCCTAACCCAGGCCCTAACTCTAAACCTAGCCCTAGCCCTAGCCGTAACCCTAACCCTAACCCTAACCCTAACCCGAACCCTAGCACTAACCCTAACCCTAACCCTAACCCTAACCCTAACCTAAACCTAACCTAACCCTAGCCCTAACCCTAAAAATAACCCTAACACTAACCCTAACCCTAACGTAACCATAACCCTAACCCTCTCTTTAACCCTAACCCTAACCCTAGCCCTAACCCTAATCCTAACCCTAACCCTAATACTAACCCTAGCCCTAACCCTAACCCTAAACCTAACCTAACCCTAACACGAACCCTAACCCTAACCCTGGCCCTAACCCTAACCTAGCCCTAGCCATCGCCAAAACCCTAACCCTAACCCTAAACCTAAACCTAACAATAGCACTAACCCTAACCCTAAACTTAACCCTAACCCTAACCCTAACCCTAACCTAACCATAACCCTAACCCTATCTTTAACCCTAACCCTAACCCTAGCAATAACCCTAACCCTAACCATAACCCTAACCCTAACCCTAACCTAACCCTAACACTAATCATATTCCTAATCCTAGCCCTAGCCATAGTCCAAACCCTAACCCAAACCCTAACCCTAGCACTAACCCTAACACTAACCCTAGCCTTAACATAATCTTAACCCTAACTTTAGTTCTAGCCCTAGCCCTAACCGGAACCCTAAACCTAACCCTAAACCTAACCCTAACCTTAACCTTAACCCTAGCCCTAGACCTATCCCTAACCCTATCCCTATCCCTAGACCAAACCCTAAAACTAACCCTAACCCTAACCTAAACATAGCCCAAACCCTAAACCTTACCATAAACCTAGCCCTAGCCATAGCTCTAACCCTAACCCTAACCCTAACCCTAACCCTAACCCTAACCCTAACCCTAGCCCTAGCCCTAACCCTAACCCTAACCCTAAACCTAGCCCTAATCCTAACCCTAACCCTAACCCGAAGCCTAAACCTAACCCTAAACCTAGCCCTAAACCTAACCCTAACCCTATACCTAACTCTAACCCTAACCTTAACCCTAGCGCTAACCCTAACAATAACCCTAACCTAACCCTAAACCTAACCCTAACCCTAACCCTAACCCTAACCCTAACGCTAACCCTAAACCTAGCCCTAATCCTAACCCTAACCCTAACACTAACCCTAACCTAACCATAACCCTAACCCTATCTTTAACCCTAACTCTAATCCTAGCCCTAAACCAAACCCTAAACCTAACCCTAATCCTAGCACTAACCCTAACCGTAACCCTAACTGTAACCCTAACCCTAAACCTAACCCTAGCCCTAACCCTAACCATAACCCTAACCTAACCCTAACCCTAACCCTAACCCTAACCCTGGCCCTAACCATAACTCTAGCCCTAATCCTAGCCCAAACCCTAACCCTAACACTAAACCTAAAACTAACAATAGCACTAACCCTAACTCTAACCCTAACCCTAACCTTAAACCTAACCCTAAACCTAACCCTAACCCTAACCCTAACCCTAACCCTAACCCTAACCCTAACCTAAACATAACCCTAACCCTATCTTTAACCCTAACCCTAGCCCTAAACCAAACACTAACCCTAACCCTAACCCTAGCCCTAATCCTAACCGTAACCCTAACTGTAAACCTAAACCTAACCCTAACCCTAACACTAACCCTAACCCTAACCCTAACCCTAACCTAACCATAACGCTAACCCTATCTTTAACCCTAACCCTAACCCTAGCAATAACCCTAACCCTAACCCTAACCCTAACCCTAAGCCTAACCCTAACCCTAACCTAACCTAAGCCTAACACTAATCATATTCCTAATCCTAGCCCTAGCCATAGTCCAAACCCTAACCCAAACCCTAACCCTAGCACTAAGCCTAACACTAACCCTAGCCTTAACATAATCTTAACCCTAACTTTAGTTCTAGCCCTAGCCCTAACCGGAACCCTAAACCTAACCCTAAACCTAACCCTAACCTTAACCTTAACCCTAGCCCTAGACCTAACCCTAACCCTATCCCTATCCCTAGACCAAACCCTAAAACTAACCCTAATCCTAACCTAAACATAGCCCAAACCCTAAACCTTACCATAAACCTAGCCCTAGCCATAGCTCTAACCCTAACCCTAACCCTAACACTAACCCTAACCCTAACCCTAACCCTAGCCCTAGCCCTAATCCTAACCCTAACCCTAACCCTAAGCCTAAACCTAACCCTAAACCTAGCCCTAAACCTAACCCTAACCCTATACCTAACTCTAACCCTAACCTTAACCCTAGCGCTAACCCTAACAATAACCCTAACCTAACCCTAAACCTAACCCTAACCCGAACCCTAACCCTAACCCTAGCCCTAAACCGAACCCTAAACCTAACCCTAACCCTAGCCCTAATCCTAACCGTAACCCTAACTGTAACCCTAACTCTAACCTAACCATAACCCTAACCCTATCTTTAACCCTAACCCTAGCCCTAAACCGAACACTAACCCTAACCCTAACCCTAGCCCTAATCCTAAACGTAACCCTAACTGTAAACCTAACCCTAACCCTAACCCTAACACTAACCCTAACACTAACACTAACCCTAACTCTAACCCTAGCCCTAAACCTGCCCTAACCCTAACCTTCCCTAACCCTAACACTAACCCTAACTCTAAACCTAGCCCTAAACCTAACCCTAACCCTATACCAAACTCTAACCCTAACCTAAACCCTAGCGCTAACCCTAACAATAACCCTAACCTAACCCTAAACCTAACCCTAACCCCAACACTAAGCCTAACGCTAACCCTAAACCTAGCCTAATCCTAACCCTAACCCTAAACCTAACCCTAACCCTAGCCCTAGCCCTAGACAAAACCCTAACCCTAACCCTAACCTAACTATAACCCTAACACTATCTTTAACCGTAATCCTAACCCTAGCCCTTGCCCTAACCCTAACCCTAACCCTAAACCTAAACCTAACACTAGCACTAACCCTAACCCTAACCCTAAACCTAAACCTAACCTAACCCTAGCCCTAACCCTAAAAATAACCCTAGCACTAACCCTAACCCTAACGCTAACCCTAACCCTAACCTAACCCTAACCCTAACCCAGGCCCTAACTCTAAACCTAGCCCTAGCCCTAGCCGTAACCCTAACCCTAACCCTAACCCTAACCCGAACCCTAGCACTAACCCTAACCCTAACCCTAACCCTAACCCTAACCTAAACCTAACCTAACCCTAGCCCTAACCCTAAAAATAACCCTAACACTAACCCTAACCCTAACGTAACCATAACCCTAACCCTCTCTTTAACCCTAACCCTAACCCTAGCCCTAACCCTAATCCTAACCCTAACCCTAATACTAACCCTAGCCCTAACCCTAACCCTAAACCTAACCTAACCCTAACACGAACCCTAACCCTAACCCTGGCCCTAACCCTAACCTAGCCCTAGCCATCGCCAAAACCCTAACCCTAACCCTAAACCTAAACCTAACAATAGCACTAACCCTAACCCTAAACTTAACCCTAACCCTAACCCTAACCCTAACCTAACCATAACCCTAACCCTATCTTTAACCCTAACCCTAACCCTAGCAATAACCCTAACCCTAACCATAACCCTAACCCTAACCCTAACCTAACCCTAACACTAATCATATTCCTAATCCTAGCCCTAGCCATAGTCCAAACCCTAACCCAAACCCTAACCCTAGCACTAACCCTAACACTAACCCTAGCCTTAACATAATCTTAACCCTAACTTTAGTTCTAGCCCTAGCCCTAACCGGAACCCTAAACCTAACCCTAAACCTAACCCTAACCTTAACCTTAACCCTAGCCCTAGACCTATCCCTAACCCTATCCCTATCCCTAGACCAAACCCTAAAACTAACCCTAACCCTAACCTAAACATAGCCCAAACCCTAAACCTTACCATAAACCTAGCCCTAGCCATAGCTCTAACCCTAACCCTAACCCTAACCCTAACCCTAACCCTAACCCTAGCCCTAGCCCTAACCCTAACCCTAACCCTAAACCTAGCCCTAATCCTAACCCTAACCCTAACCCGAAGCCTAAACCTAACCCTAAACCTAGCCCTAAACCTAACCCTAACCCTATACCTAACTCTAACCCTAACCTTAACCCTAGCGCTAACCCTAACAATAACCCTAACCTAACCCTAAACCTAACCCTAACCCTAACCCTAACCCTAACCCTAACCCTAACGCTAACCCTAAACGTAGCCCTAATCCTAACCCTAACCCTAACACTAACCCTAACCTAACCATAACCCTAACCCTATCTTTAACCCTAACTCTAATCCTAGCCCTAAACCAAACCCTAAACCTAACCCTAATCCTAGCACTAACCCTAACCGTAACCCTAACTGTAACCCTAACCCTAAACCTAACCCTAGCCCTAACCCTAACCATAACCCTAACCTAACCCTAACCCTAACCCTAACCCTAACCCTGGCCCTAACCATAACTCTAGCCCTAATCCTAGCCCAAACCCTAACCCTAACACTAAACCTAAAACTAACAATAGCACTAACCCTAACTCTAACCCTAACCCTAACCTTAAACCTAACCCTAAACCTAACCCTAACCCTAACCCTAACCCTAACCCTAACCCTAACCTAAACATAACCCTAACCCTATCTTTAACCCTAACCCTAGCCCTAAACCAAACACTAACCCTAACCCTAACCCTAGCCCTAATCCTAACCGTAACCCTAACTGTAAACCTAAACCTAACCCTAACCCTAACACTAACCCTAACCCTAACCCTAACCCTAACCTAACCATAACGCTAACCCTATCTTTAACCCTAACCCTAACCCTAGCAATAACCCTAACCCTAACCCTAACCCTAACCCTAAGCCTAACCCTAACCCTAACCTAACCTAAGCCTAACACTAATCATATTCCTAATCCTAGCCCTAGCCATAGTCCAAACCCTAACCCTAACCCTAACCCTAACCCTAACCCTAATCCTAGCACTAACCCTAACACTAACCCTAGCCTTAACATAATCCTAACCCTAACTTTAGTTCTAGCCCTAGCCCTAACCGGAACCCTAAACCTAACCCTAAACCTAACCCTAACCTTAACCTTAACCCTAGCCCTAGACCTATCCCTAACCCTAGCCCTATCCCTAGACCAAACCCTAAAACTAACCCTAACCCTAACCTAACCATAGCCCGAACCCTAAACCTAACCATAAACCTAGCCTTAGCCATAGCTCTAACCCTAACCCTAACCCTAACACTAACCCTAACCTAACCCTAACCCTAATCCTTTCCCTAGCCCAGCTGTAACCCTAAACCTAACTCTAAACCTAACCCTAACCTTAGCACTAAACCTAACTCTAACCCTAGCCCTAGCCCTAGACCAAACCCGAACACTAACCCTATCCATAGCCCTAGCCCTACACAAAACCCTAACCCTAACCATAGCACTAGACATAGGCCTAAACCTAAACCTAACCCTAACCGAAACCCTAACCCTAACCCTAACCCTAACAATAACCCTTACCTAACCATAAACCTAACACTAACCCTAACCCTAACCCTAAGCCTAACGCTAACCCTAAACTTAGCCCTAATCCTAACCCTAAACCTAGCGCTAACCCTAACCTAACCCTAACACTAAACATTTCCGTAATCCTAGCCCTAGCCCCAGTCAAAACCCTAACCCAAAACCGAACCCTAACCCTAACCATAACCCTAACCTAACCCTAAACCTAACCAAACCCTAACCCTAACCCTAACCATAACCATAACTCTTGCCCTAGCACTAACCCTAACACTAACCCTAGCTCTAAACTAACCCTAACCCTAACTTTAGTTCTAGGCCTAGCCCTAACCGTAACCCTAATCCTAACCGTAACCTTAACCTTAACCCTAGCCCTAGACCTAGCCCTAACTCTAGCCCTAGCCCTAGACCAAACCCTAAACCTAACCCTAACCCTAACCTAACCCTAGCCCGAACCCTAAACCTAACTCGAAACCTAGCCCTAGCCATAGCTCTAACCCTAACCCTAACCCTAACCCTAACCCTAACCCTAACCCTAACCCTAAACCGAAACCTAAACCTAACCCTATCCCTAGCCCTAACCCTAACCGTATCCCTAACTGTAACCCTATCCCTAACCCGAACCCTAGCCTTAACCCTAACCCTAACCCTAACCCTAACCATAACCCTAACCTAACCCTAAACCTAACCAAACCCTAACCCTAACCCTAACCTAACCATAACCCTAACCCTATCTTTAACCCTAACCCTAGCCCTAAACCGAACACTAACCCTAACCCTAACCCTAGCCCTAATCCTAACCGTAACCCTAACTGTAAACCTAACCCTAACCCTAACCCTAACACTAACCCTAACACTAACACTAACCCTAACTCTAACCCTAGCCCTAACCCTAACCCTAACCCTAACCTTCCCTAACCCTAACATTAACCCTAACCCTAAACCTAGCCCTATACCTAACCCTAACCGTAACCCTAACCCTAACCCTAACCCTAACCCTAACCTACCCTAACCCTGACACTAACCCTAACCCTAATCCTAGCCCTAAACCTAACCCTAACCCTATACCAAACTCTAATCCTAACCTAAACCCTAGCGCTAACCCTAACAATAACCCTAACCTAACCCTAAACCTAACCCTAACCCCAACACTAAGCCTAACGCTAACCCGAAACCTAGCCTAATCCTAACCCTAACCCTAAACCTAACCCTAACCTTAACCCTAAACCTAGCCCTAATCCTAACCCTAACCCTAACCCTAAGCCTAAACCTAACCCTAAACCTAGCCCTAAACCTAACCCTAACCCTATACAAAACTCTAACCCTAACCTTAACCCTAGCGCTAAACCAAACAATAACCCTAACCTAACCCTAACCTAACCCTAACCCTAACCCTAACCCTAACCCTAAGCCTAACGCTAACCCTAAACCTAGCCCTAACCCTAACCCTAACCCTAACCTAACCCTAACCCTAACCCTAACCCTAACCCTAGCCCTAACCCTAATCCTAACCCTAACCCTAGCCCTAGCCCTAGACAAAATCCTAACCCTAACCCTAACCCTAACCCTAACCTAACCATAATCCTAACCTTATCTTTAATCCTAACCTTGACCCTAGCCCTAACCCTAACCCTAACCCTAACCCTAACCCTAACCCTAACCCTGGCCCTAGCCCTAACCCTAACCCTAACCCTAGTCCTAGCCCTAGAACAAACCCTAACATAACCCTAGCCCTAGCCCTATCCGTAGACAAAACCAAAACCCTAACCCTAACCCTAACCCTAACCATAACCCTAACCCTAACCCTAACCCTAGCTCTAACCCTAGCCCTAGACCTAACTCTAACCCTAACCCTAACCCTAACCCTAGCCCTAACCCTAACCCTTACCCTAAACCTAGCCCTAGCCCTAGACAAAACCCTAACCCTAACCCTAACCTAAACATAACCCTAACACTATCTTTAAACCTAACCCTAACCCTAGCCCTAGCCCTAACCCTAACCCTAACCCTAACCCTAAACCTAGCCCTAATCCTAACCCTAACCCTAACCCTAAGCCTTACCCTAACCTTAACCCTAACCCTAACCCTAACCCTAACCCTAACCCTAGCACTAACCCTAACACTAACCCTAGCCTTAACATAATCCTAACCCTAACTTTAGTTCTAGCCCTAGCCCTAACCGGAACCCTAAACCTAACCCTAAACCTAACCCTAACCTTAACCTTAACCCTAGCCCTAGACCTATCCCTAACCCTAGCCCTATCCCTAGACCAAACCCTAAAACTAACACTAACTCTAACCTAACCATAGCCCAAACCCTAAACCTAACCATAAACCTAGCCCTATCCATAGCTCTAACCCTAACCCTAACCCTAACACTAACCCTAACCTAACCCTAACCCTAATCCTTTCCCTAGCCCAGCTGTAACCCTAACCCTAACTCTAAACCTAACCCTAACCTTAGCACTAACCCTAACTCTAACCCTAACTCTAACCCTAACCCTAACCCTAACCCTAACCCTAAGCCTAACGCTAAACCTAAACCTAGCCCTAATCCTAACCCTAACCCTAACACTAACCCTAACCTAACCATAACCCTAACCCTATCTTTAACCCTAACACTAATCCTAGCCCTAAACCAAACCCTAACCCTAACCCTAATCCTAGCACTAACCCTAACTGCAACCCTTACTGTAACCCTAACCCTAACCCTAACCCTAGCCCTAACCCTAACCCTAACCCTAACCTAACCCTAACCCTAACCCTAACCCTAACCCTGGCCCTAACCTAACCCTAGCCCTAGCCCTAGCCCAAACCCTAACCCTAACCCTAAACCTAAACCTAACAATAGCACTAACCCTAACCCTAAACTTAACCCTAACCCTAAACCTAACCCTAACCCTAAACCTAACCCTAACCTAACCATAACCCTAACCCTATCTTTAACCCTAACCCTAACCCTAGCAATAACCCTAACCCTAACCCTAACCCTAACCCTAACCCTATACCTAACCCTAGCCCTAACCCTAACCATAACCCTAACCTAACCCTAAACCTAACCAAACCCTAACCCTAACCCTAACCCTAGCCCTAACCCTAACCCTAAGCCTAACCCTAACCTTAACCCTAACCCTAACCCTAACCTAACCCTAACACTAATCATATTCCTATTCCTAGCCCTAGCCATAGTCCAAACCCTAACCCTAACCCTAACCCTAACCCTAACCCTAACCCTAGCACTAACCCTAACACTAACCCTAGCCTTAACATAATCCTAACCCTAACTTTAGTTCTAGCCCTAGCCCTAACAGGAACCCTAAACCTAACCCTAAACCTAACCCTAACCTTAACCTTAACCCTAGCCCTAGACCTATCCCTAACCCTAGCCCTAGCCCTAGACCAAACCCTAAAACTAACCCTAACCCTAACCTAACCATAGCCCAAACCCTAAACCTAACCATAAACCTAGCCCTAGTCATAGCTCTAACCCTAACCCTAACCCTAACACTAACCCTAACCTAACCCTAACCCTAATCCTTTCCCTAGCCCAGCTGTAACCCTAACCCTAACTCTAAACCTAACCCTAATCTTAGCACTAACCCTAACTCTAACCCTAACACTAACCCTAACCCTAACCTTAACACTAGCCCTAACCCTAACCCTAACCCTAACCCTAACCCTAACCTAACCATAACCTTAACCCTATCTTTAACCCTAACCCTAGCCCTAACCCTAATCCTAACCCTAACCCTAGCCCTAGCCCTAGACAAAACCCTAACCCTAACCCTAACCCTAACCCTAACCTAACCATAACCCTAACCTTATCTTTAATCCTAACTTTGACCCTAGCCCTAACCCTAACCCTAACCCTAACCCTAACCCTAACCCTGGCCCTAGCCCTAACCCTAACCCTAACCCTAACCCTAGTCCTAGCCCTAGAACAAACCCTAACATAACCCTAGCCCTAGCCCTATCCCTAGACAAAACCAAAACCCTAACCCTAACCCTAACCCTAACACTAACCCTGGCCCTAGCCCTAACCATAACCCTAACCTTAACCCTAACCCAAACCCTAACCCTAACCATAACCATAACCCTAGCCGTAACCCTAATTATAACTCTAACCTACCTCTGAACCTAAGCCTAACCCTATCCCTAACCCTAACCCTAGCTCTAAAATTAACCTTAACCTTAACCCTAAACCTAACTCTAACCCTAACCCTAACCCTAACCCTAACCATAACCCTAACATAACCCAAAACCTAACCCTAACCCTAATCCTCACCCTAATACTAACCCTAACCTAACCCTAGCCCTAAACCTAACCCTAAACCTAACCCTAACCTAACCATAAACTTAACCCTATCTTTAACCCTAACCATAGCCCTAACCCTAATCCTAACCCTAACGATACCCTAACCCTAACCCTTACACTAAACCTAGCCCTAGCCCTAGACAAAACCCTAACCCTAACCCTAACCTAACCATAACCCTAACACTATCTTTTACCCTAACCCTAACCCTAGCCCTAGCTCTAACCCTAACCCTAACCCTAACCCTAGCCCTAATCCTAACCCTAACCCTAACCCTAAGCCTAAACCTAACCCTAAACCTAGCCCTAAACCTAAGCCTAACCCTATACCAAACTCTAACCCTAACTTTAACCCTAGCGCTAAACCTAACAATAACCTAACCTAACCCTAAACCTAACCCTAAACCTAACCCTAACCCTAACCCTAACCCTAAGCCTAACGCTAACCCTAAACCTAGCCCTAATCCTAACCCTAACCCTAACACTAACCCTAACCTAACCATAACCCTAACCCTATCTTTAACCCTAACACTAATCCTAGCCCTAAACCAAACCCTAACCCTAACCCTAATCCTAGCACTAACCCAAACCGTAACCCTAACTGTAAACCTAACCCTAACCCTAACCCTAGCCCTAACCCTAACCCTAACCCTAACCCTAACCTAACCATAACCTTAACCCTATCTTTAACCCTAACCCTAGCCCTAACCCTAATCCTAACCCTAACACTAGCCCTAGCCCTAGACAAAACCCTAACCCTAACCCTAACCCTAACCCTAACCTAACCATAACCCTAACCTTATCTTTAATCCTAACCTTGACCCTAGCCCTAACCCTAACCCTAACCCTAACCCTAACCCTAACCCTAACCCTGGCCCTAGCCC
>NC_137770.1:119386895-119396895 GCF_963455305.1 Plecotus auritus | reverse complement strand
AAAACCCTAACCCTAACCCTAACCCTAGCCCTAGCCCTAGCCCAAACCCTAACCCTAACCCTAAACCTAAACCTAACAATAGCACTAACCCTAACCCTAAACTTAACCCTAAACCTAAACCTAACCCTAACCCTAAACCTAACCCTAAACCTAACCAAACCCTAACCCTAACCCTAACCCTAACCATAGCCCTAACCCTAACCCTAAGCCTTACCCTAACCTTAACCCTAACCCTAACCCTAACCTAACCCTAACACTAATCATATTCCTAATCCTAGCCCTAGCCATAGTCCAAACCCTAACCCTAACCCTAACCCTAACCCTAACCCTAGCACTAACCCTAACACTAACCCTAGCCTTAACATAATCCTAACCCTAACTTTAGTTCTAGCCCTAGCCCTAACCGGAACCCTAAACCTAACCCTAAACCTAACCCTAACCTTAACCTTAACCCTAGCCCTAGACCTATCCCTAACCCTAGCCCTATCCCTAGACCAAACCCTAAAACTAACACTAACTCTAACCTAACCATAGCCCAAACCCTAAACCTAACCATAAACCTAGCCCTATCCATAGCTCTAACCCTAACCCTAACCCTAACACTAACCCTAACCTAACCCTAACCCTAATCCTTTCCCTAGCCCAGCTGTAACCCTAACCCTAACTCTAAACCTAACCCTAACCTTAGCACTAACCCTAACTCTAACCCTAACTCTAACCCTAACCCTAACCCTAACCCTAACCCTAAGCCTAACGCTAAACCTAAACCTAGCCCTAATCCTAACCCTAACCCTAACACTAACCCTAACCTAACCATAACCCTAACCCTATCTTTAACCCTAACACTAATCCTAGCCCTAAACCAAACCCTAACCCTAACCCTAATCCTAGCACTAACCCTAACCGCAACCCTTACTGTAACCCTAACCCTAACCCTAACCCTAGCCCTAACCCTAACCCTAACCCTAACCTAACCCTAACCCTAACCCTAACCCTAACCCTGGCCCTAACCTAACCCTAGCCCTAGCCCTAGCCCAAACCCTAACCCTAACCCTAAACCTAAACCTAACAATAGCACTAACCCTAACCCTAAACTTAACCCTAACCCTAAACCTAACCCTAACCCTAAACCTAACCCTAACCTAACCATAACCCTAACCCTATCTTTAACCCTAACCCTAACCCTAGCAATAACCCTAACCCTAACCCTAACCCTAACCCTAACCCTATACCTAACCCTAGCCCTAACCCTAACCATAACCCTAACCTAACCCTAAACCTAACCAAACCCTAACCCTAACCCTAACCCTAGCCCTAACCCTAACCCTAAGCCTAACCCTAACCTTAACCCTAACCCTAACCCTAACCTAACCCTAACACTAATCATATTCCTATTCCTAGCCCTAGCCATAGTCCAAACCCTAACCCTAACCCTAACCCTAACCCTAACCCTAACCCTAGCACTAACCCTAACACTAACCCTAGCCTTAACATAATCCTAACCCTAACTTTAGTTCTAGCCCTAGCCCTAACAGGAACCCTAAACCTAACCCTAAACCTAACCCTAACCTTAACCTTAACCCTAGCCCTAGACCTATCCCTAACCCTAGCCCTAGCCCTAGACCAAACCCTAAAACTAACCCTAACCCTAACCTAACCATAGCCCAAACCCTATCTTTAACCCTAACCCTAACCCTAGCAATAACCCTAACCCTAACCATAACCCTAACCCTAACCCTAACCTAACCCTAACACTAATCATATTCCTAATCCTAGCCCTAGCCATAGTCCAAACCCTAACCCAAACCCTAACCCTAGCACTAACCCTAACACTAACCCTAGCCTTAACATAATCTTAACCCTAACTTTAGTTCTAGCCCTAGCCCTAACCGGAACCCTAAACCTAACCCTAAACCTAACCCTAACCTTAACCTTAACCCTAGCCCTAGACCTATCCCTAACCCTATCCCTATCCCTAGACCAAACCCTAAAACTAACCCTAACCCTAACCTAAACATAGCCCAAACCCTAAACCTTACCATAAACCTAGCCCTAGCCATAGCTCTAACCCTAACCCTAACCCTAACCCTAACCCTAACCCTAACCCTAGCCCTAGCCCTAACCCTAACCCTAACCCTAACCCTAACCCTAAACCTAGCCCTAATCCTAACCCTAACCCTAACCCGAAGCCTAAACCTAACCCTAAACCTAGCCCTAAACCTAACCCTAACCCTATACCTAACTCTAACCCTAACCTTAACCCTAGCGCTAACCCTAACAATAACCCTAACCTAACCCTAAACCTGACCCTAACCCTAACCCTAACCCTAACCCTAACCCTAACGCTAACCCTAAACGTAGCCCTAATCCTAACCCTAACCCTAACACTAACCCTAACCTAACCATAACCCTAACCCTATCTTTAACCCTAACTCTAATCCTAGCCCTAAACCAAACCCTAAACCTAACCCTAATCCTAGCACTAACCCTAACCGTAACCCTAACTGTAACCCTAACCCTAAACCTAACCCTAGCCCTAACCCTAACCATAACCCTAACCTAACCCTAACCCTAACCCTAACCCTAACCCTGGCCCTAACCATAACTCTAGCCCTAATCCTAGCCCAAACCCTAACCCTAACACTAAACCTAAAACTAACAATAGCACTAACCCTAACTCTAACCCTAACCCTAACCTTAAACCTAACCCTAAACCTAACCCTAACCCTAACCCTAACCCTAACCCTAACCCTAACCTAAACATAACCCTAACCCTATCTTTAACCCTAACCCTAGCCCTAAACCAAACACTAACCCTAACCCTAACCCTAGCCCTAATCCTAACCGTAACCCTAACTGTAAACCTAAACCTAACCCTAACCCTAACACTAACCCTAACCCTAACCCTAACCCTAACCTAACCATAACGCTAACCCTATCTTTAACCCTAACCCTAACCCTAGCAATAACCCTAACCCTAACCCTAACCCTAACCCTAAGCCTAACCCTAACCCTAACCTAACCTAAGCCTAACACTAATCATATTCCTAATCCTAGCCCTAGCCATAGTCCAAACCCTAACCCTAACCCTAACCCTAACCCTAACCCTAATCCTAGCACTAACCCTAACACTAACCCTAGCCTTAACATAATCCTAACCCTAACTTTAGTTCTAGCCCTAGCCCTAACCGGAACCCTAAACCTAACCCTAAACCTAACCCTAACCTTAACCTTAACCCTAGCCCTAGACCTATCCCTAACCCTAGCCCTATCCCTAGACCAAACCCTAAAACTAACCCTAACCCTAACCTAACCATAGCCCGAACCCTAAACCTAACCATAAACCTAGCCTTAGCCATAGCTCTAACCCTAACCCTAACCCTAACACTAACCCTAACCTAACCCTAACCCTAATCCTTTCCCTAGCCCAGCTGTAACCCTAAACCTAACTCTAAACCTAACCCTAACCTTAGCACTAAACCTAACTCTAACCCTAGCCCTAGCCCTAGACCAAACCCGAACACTAACCCTATCCATAGCCCTAGCCCTACACAAAACCCTAACCCTAACCATAGCACTAGACATAGGCCTAAACCTAAACCTAACCCTAACCGAAACCCTAACCCTAACCCTAACCCTAACAATAACCCTTACCTAACCATAAACCTAACACTAACCCTAACCCTAACCCTAAGCCTAACGCTAACCCTAAACTTAGCCCTAATCCTAACCCTAACCCTAGCGCTAACCCTAACCTAACCCTAACACTAAACATTTCCGTAATCCTAGCCCTAGCCCCAGTCAAAACCCTAACCCAAAACCGAACCCTAACCCTAACCATAACCCTAACCTAACCCTAAACCTAACCAAACCCTAACCCTAACCCTAACCATAACCATAACTCTTGCCCTAGCACTAACCCTAACACTAACCCTAGCTCTAAACTAACCCTAACCCTAACTTTAGTTCTAGGCCTAGCCCTAACCGTAACCCTAATCCTAACCGTAACCTTAACCTTAACCCTAGCCCTAGACCTAGCCCTAATTCTAGCCCTAGCCCTAGACCAAACCCTAAACCTAACCCTAACCCTAACCTAACCCTAGCCCGAACCCTAAACCTAACTCGAAACCTAGCCCTAGCCATAGCTCTAACCCTAACCCTAACCCTAACCCTAACCCTAACCCTAACCCTAAACCGAAACCTAAACCTAACCCTATCCCTAGCCCTAACCCTAACCGTATCCCTAACTGTAACCCTATCCCTAACCCGAACCCTAGCCTTAACCCTAACCCTAACCCTAACCCTAACCATAACCCTAACCTAACCCTAAACCTAACCAAACCCTAACCCTAACCCTAACCTAACCATAACCCTAACCCTATCTTTAACCCTAACCCTAGCCCTAAACCGAACACTAACCCTAACCCTAACCCTAGCCCTAATCCTAACCGTAACCCTAACTGTAAACCTAACCCTAACCCTAACCCTAACACTAACCCTAACACTAACACTAACCCTAACTCTAACCCTAGCCCTAACCCTAACCCTAACCCTAACCTTCCCTAACCCTAACATTAACCCTAACCCTAAACCTAGCCCTATACCTAACCCTAACCGTAACCCTAACCCTAACCCTAACCCTAACCCTAACCTACCCTAACCCTGACACTAACCCTAACCCTAATCCTAGCCCTAAACCTAACCCTAACCCTATACCAAACTCTAATCCTAACCTAAACCCTAGCGCTAACCCTAACAATAACCCTAACCTAACCCTAAACCTAACCCTAACCCCAACACTAAGCCTAACGCTAACCCGAAACCTAGCCTAATCCTAACCCTAACCCTAAACCTAACCCTAACCTTAACCCTAAACCTAGCCCTAATCCTAACCCTAACCCTAACCCTAAGCCTAAACCTAACCCTAAACCTAGCCCTAAACCTAACCCTAACCCTATACAAAACTCTAACCCTAACCTTAACCCTAGCGCTAAACCAAACAATAACCCTAACCTAACCCTAACCCTAACCCTAACCCTAACCCTAACCCTAACCCTAAGCCTAACGCTAACCCTAAACCTAGCCCTAACCCTAACCCTAACCCTAACCTAACCCTAACCCTAACCCTAACCCTAACCCTAGCCCTAACCCTAATCCTAACCCTAACCCTAGCCCTAGCCCTAGACAAAATCCTAACCCTAACCCTAACCCTAACCCTAACCTAACCATAATCCTAACCTTATCTTTAATCCTAACCTTGACCCTAGCCCTAACCCTAACCCTAACCCTAACCCTAACCCTAACCCTAACCCTGGCCCTAGCCCTAACCCTAACCCTAACCCTAGTCCTAGCCCTAGAACAAACCCTAACATAACCCTAGCCCTAGCCCTATCCGTAGACAAAACCAAAACCCTAACCCTAACCCTAACCCTAACCATAACCCTAACCCTAACCCTAACCCTAGCTCTAACCCTAGCCCTAGACCTAACTCTAACCCTAACCCTAACCCTAACCCTAGCCCTAACCCTAACCCTTACCCTAAACCTAGCCCTAGCCCTAGACAAAACCCTAACCCTAACCCTAACCTAAACATAACCCTAACACTATCTTTAAACCTAACCCTAACCCTAGCCCTAGCCCTAACCCTAACCCTAACCCTAACCCTAAACCTAGCCCTAATCCTAACCCTAACCCTAACCCTAAGCCTTACCCTAACCTTAACCCTAACCCTAACCCTAACCCTAACCCTAACCCTAGCACTAACCCTAACACTAACCCTAGCCTTAACATAATCCTAACCCTAACTTTAGTTCTAGCCCTAGCCCTAACCGGAACCCTAAACCTAACCCTAAACCTAACCCTAACCTTAACCTTAACCCTAGCCCTAGACCTATCCCTAACCCTAGCCCTATCCCTAGACCAAACCCTAAAACTAACACTAACTCTAACCTAACCATAGCCCAAACCCTAAACCTAACCATAAACCTAGCCCTATCCATAGCTCTAACCCTAACCCTAACCCTAACACTAACCCTAACCTAACCCTAACCCTAATCCTTTCCCTAGCCCAGCTGTAACCCTAACCCTAACTCTAAACCTAACCCTAACCTTAGCACTAACCCTAACTCTAACCCTAACTCTAACCCTAACCCTAACCCTAACCCTAACCCTAAGCCTAACGCTAAACCTAAACCTAGCCCTAATCCTAACCCTAACCCTAACACTAACCCTAACCTAACCATAACCCTAACCCTATCTTTAACCCTAACACTAATCCTAGCCCTAAACCAAACCCTAACCCTAACCCTAATCCTAGCACTAACCCTAACTGCAACCCTTACTGTAACCCTAACCCTAACCCTAACCCTAGCCCTAACCCTAACCCTAACCCTAACCTAACCCTAACCCTAACCCTAACCCTAACCCTGGCCCTAACCTAACCCTAGCCCTAGCCCTAGCCCAAACCCTAACCCTAACCCTAAACCTAAACCTAACAATAGCACTAACCCTAACCCTAAACTTAACCCTAACCCTAAACCTAACCCTAACCCTAAACCTAACCCTAACCTAACCATAACCCTAACCCTATCTTTAACCCTAACCCTAACCCTAGCAATAACCCTAACCCTAACCCTAACCCTAACCCTAACCCTATACCTAACCCTAGCCCTAACCCTAACCATAACCCTAACCTAACCCTAAACCTAACCAAACCCTAACCCTAACCCTAACCCTAGCCCTAACCCTAACCCTAAGCCTAACCCTAACCTTAACCCTAACCCTAACCCTAACCTAACCCTAACACTAATCATATTCCTATTCCTAGCCCTAGCCATAGTCCAAACCCTAACCCTAACCCTAACCCTAACCCTAACCCTAACCCTAGCACTAACCCTAACACTAACCCTAGCCTTAACATAATCCTAACCCTAACTTTAGTTCTAGCCCTAGCCCTAACAGGAACCCTAAACCTAACCCTAAACCTAACCCTAACCTTAACCTTAACCCTAGCCCTAGACCTATCCCTAACCCTAGCCCTAGCCCTAGACCAAACCCTAAAACTAACCCTAACCCTAACCTAACCATAGCCCAAACCCTAAACCTAACCATAAACCTAGCCCTAGCCATAGCTCTAACCCTAACCCTAACCCTAACACTAACCCTAACCTAACCCTAACCCTAATCCTTTCCCTAGCCCAGCTGTAACCCTAACCCTAACTCTAAACCTAACCCTAATCTTAGCACTAACCCTAACTCTAACCCTAACACTAACCCTAACCCTAACCTTAACACTAGCCCTAACCCTAACCCTAACCCTAACCCTAACCCTAACCTAACCATAACCTTAACCCTATCTTTAACCCTAACCCTAGCCCTAACCCTAATCCTAACCCTAACCCTAGCCCTAGCCCTAGACAAAACCCTAACCCTAACCCTAACCCTAACCCTAACCTAACCATAACCCTAACCTTATCTTTAATCCTAACTTTGACCCTAGCCCTAACCCTAACCCTAACCCTAACCCTAACCCTAACCCTGGCCCTAGCCCTAACCCTAACCCTAACCCTAACCCTAGTCCTAGCCCTAGAACAAACCCTAACATAACCCTAGCCCTAGCCCTATCCCTAGACAAAACCAAAACCCTAACCCTAACCCTAACCCTAACACTAACCCTGGCCCTAGCCCTAACCATAACCCTAACCTTAACCCTAACCCAAACCCTAACCCTAACCATAACCATAACCCTAGCCGTAACCCTAATTATAACTCTAACCTACCTCTGAACCTAAGCCTAACCCTATCCCTAACCCTAACCCTAGCTCTAAAATTAACCTTAACCTTAACCCTAAACCTAACTCTAACCCTAACCCTAACCCTAACCCTAACCATAACCCTAACATAACCCAAAACCTAACCCTAACCCTAATCCTCACCCTAATACTAACCCTAACCTAACCCTAGCCCTAAACCTAACCCTAAACCTAACCCTAACCTAACCATAAACTTAACCCTATCTTTAACCCTAACCATAGCCCTAACCCTAATCCTAACCCTAACCCTACCCTAACCCTAACCCTTACACTAAACCTAGCCCTAGCCCTAGACAAAACCCTAACCCTAACCCTAACCTAACCATAACCCTAACACTATCTTTTACCCTAACCCTAACCCTAGCCCTAGCTCTAACCCTAACCCTAACCCTAACCCTAGCCCTAATCCTAACCCTAACCCTAACCCTAAGCCTAAACCTAACCCTAAACCTAGCCCTAAACCTAAGCCTAACCCTATACCAAACTCTAACCCTAACTTTAACCCTAGCGCTAAACCTAACAATAACCTAACCTAACCCTAAACCTAACCCTAAACCTAACCCTAACCCTAACCCTAACCCTAACCCTAAGCCTAACGCTAACCCTAAACCTAGCCCTAATCCTAACCCTAACCCTAACACTAACCCTAACCTAACCATAACCCTAACCCTATCTTTAACCCTAACACTAATCCTAGCCCTAAACCAAACCCTAACCCTAACCCTAATCCTAGCACTAACCCAAACCGTAACCCTAACTGTAAACCTAACCCTAACCCTAACCCTAGCCCTAACCCTAACCCTAACCCTAACCCTAACCTAACCATAACCTTAACCCTATCTTTAACCCTAACCCTAGCCCTAACCCTAATCCTAACCCTAACACTAGCCCTAGCCCTAGACAAAACCCTAACCCTAACCCTAACCCTAACCCTAACCTAACCATAACCCTAACCTTATCTTTAATCCTAACCTTGACCCTAGCCCTAACCCTAACCCTAACCCTAACCCTAACCCTAACCCTAACCCTGGCCCTAGCCCTAACCCTAACCCTAACCCTAGTCCTAGCCCTAGAACAAACCCTAACATAACCCTAGCCCTAGCCCTATCCCTAGACAAAACCAAAACCCTAACCCTAACCCTAACCCTAACCCTAACCCAAACCTAAGATTAACACTACACCTAGCCCTAACCCTAACACTACCCTAACCCTAACACAAACCCTAACCCTAACCTAACCCTAACACTAAACCTAACCCTAGCCCTTGCCCTAGTACTAACCCTAACCCTAACCCTAGCCCTAGCCCTAGACTAAACCCTAACCGTAACCCTACCCTAGCACTAACCCTAACTCTTACCTGAGCCCTAGCCCTAGACCAAACCCTAACCCTAACCCTATCCCTAGCACTAGCCCTAGACAAAACCCTAACCCTAAGCCTAGCAGTAGCCATAGCCCTAACCCTAACCCTAACCCTAACACTAACATTAACACTAACCTAACCCTAACACTAACCCTAACACTACATCTAACCCTAGCCCTAGCCCTAATCCAAACCCTAACCCTAGCCCTAGCCCTAGAACAAACACTAACCATAAGCCTATCCCTAGCCCTAGCCCTAGACAAAACCCTAAACCTAACCCTAACCCTAACCCTAACCCTGGCCCTAGCCCTAACCCTAACCATAACCTTAACACTAATTCTAACACTAAACCTAGCCCTAACCATAACCCTAACCTTAACCCTAACCCTAACCCTAACCCTAACCCTAAACATAACCCTAACATAACCCTAAACCTAACCCTAACCCTAACCCTCACCCTAAACCTAAGCCTAATGCTAACGCTAAACCAAGCCTAACCCTAAACCTAGCCCTAACCCTAACAATAACCCTAACACTAACCCTAACCCAAACCGTAACCCTAGCCCTAACCCTAACCCTAACCCTAAACATAACACTGGCACTAACCCTAACCCTAACCCTAACCCTAAACCTAAACCTAACCCTAACCCTAGCCCTAACACTAAAAATAACCCTAACACTAACCCTAACCCTAACGTAACCATAACCCTAACCCTATCTTTAACACTAACCCTAACCCTAGCCCTAATCCTAACCGTAACCCTAACTGTAACCCTAACTCTAACCTAACCATAACCCTAACCCTATCTTTAACCCTAACCCTAGCCTT
>NC_137770.1:119374395-119384395 GCF_963455305.1 Plecotus auritus | reverse complement strand
TAACGCTAACCCTATCTTTAACCCTAACCCTAACCCTAGCAATAACCCTAACCCTAACCCTAACCCTAACCCTAAGCCTAACCCTAACCCTAACCTAACCTAAGCCTAACACTAATCATATTCCTAATCCTAGCCCTAGCCATAGTCCAAACCCTAACCCAAACCCTAACCCTAGCACTAACCCTAACACTAACCCTAGCCTTAACATAATCCTAACCCTAACTTTAGTTCTAGCCCTAGCCCTAACCGGAACCCTAAACCTAACCCTAAACCTAACCCTAACCTTAACCTTAACCCTAGCCCTAGACTTATCCCTAACCCTATCCCTATCCCTAGACCAAACCCTAAAACTAACCCTAACGCTAACCTAACCATAGCCCAAACCCTAAACCTAACCATAAACATAGCCCTAGCCATAGCTCTAACCCTAACCCTAACTCTAACACTAACCCTAACCTAACCCTAACCCTAATCCTTTCCCTAGCCCAGCTGTAACCCTAACCCTAACTCTAAACCTAACCCTAACCTTAGCACTAAACCTAACTCTAACCCTAGCCCTAGCCCTAACCCTAAACCTAACCATAACCATAACCCTAACATAACCCAAAACCTAACCCTAACCCTAACCCTCACCCTAGCACTAACCCTAACTCTAACCCTAACACTAACCCTAACCCTAACCCTAACACTAGCCCTAACCCTAACCCTAACCCTAACCCTAACCTAACCATAACCTTAACCCTATCTTTAACCCTAACCCTAGCCCTAACCCTAATCCTAAGCCTAACCCTAGCCCTAGCCCTAGACAAAACCCTAACCCTAACCCTAACCCTAACCCTAACCTAACCATAATCCTAACCTTATCTTTAATCCTAACCTTGACCCTAGCCCTAACCCTAACCCTAACCCTAACCCTAACCCTAACCCTGGCCCTAGCCCTAACCCTAACCCTAACCCTAGTCCTAGCCATAGAACAAACCCTAACATAACCCTAGCCAAGCCTAGACAAAACCAAAACCCTAACCCTAACCCTAACCCTAACACTAACCATGGCCCTAGCCGAAACCATAACCCTAACCTTAACCCTAACCCTAACCCTAACCCTAACCATAACCATAACCCTAGCCGTAACCCTAATTATAACTCTAACCTACCTCTGAACCTAAGCCTAACCCTATCCCTAACCCTAACCCTAACCCTAGCTCTAAAATTAGCCTTAACCTTAACCCAAACCTAACCCTAACCCTAACCCTAACCCTAACCCTAACCATAACCCTAACATAACCCAAAACCTAACCCTAAACCTAACCCTCACCCTAGCACTAACCCTAACTCTAACCCTAACACTAACCCTAACCTAACCCTAGCCCTAAACCTAACCCTTACACTAAACCTAGCGTTAGCCCTAGACAAAACCCTAACCCTAACCCTAACCCTAGCCCTAGCCCTAGCCCAAACCCTAACCCTAACCCTAAACCTAAACCTAACAATAGCACTAACCCTAACCCTAAACTTAACCCTAAACCTAAACCTAACCCTAACCCTAAACCTAACCCTAAACCTAACCAAACCCTAACCCTAACCCTAACCCTAACCATAGCCCTAACCCTAACCCTAAGCCTTACCCTAACCTTAACCCTAACCCTAACCCTAACCTAACCCTAACACTAATCATATTCCTAATCCTAGCCCTAGCCATAGTCCAAACCCTAACCCTAACCCTAACCCTAACCCTAACCCTAGCACTAACCCTAACACTAACCCTAGCCTTAACATAATCCTAACCCTAACTTTAGTTCTAGCCCTAGCCCTAACCAGAACCCTAAACCTAACCCTAAACCTAACCCTAACCTTAACCTTAACCCTAGCCCTAGACCTATCCCTAACCCTAGCCCTATCCCTAGACCAAACCCTAAAACTAACACTAACTCTAACCTAACCATAGCCCAAACCCTAAACCTAACCATAAACCTAGCCCTATCCATAGCTCTAACCCTAACCCTAACCCTAACCCTAACCCTAACCTAACCCTAACCCTAATCCTTTCCCTAGCCCAGCTGTAACCCTAACCCTAACTCTAAACCTAACCCTAACCTTAGCACTAACCCTAACTCTAACCCTAACTCTAACCCTAACCCTAACCCTAACCCTAACCCTAAGCCTAACGCTAAACCTAAACCTAGCCCTAATCCTAACCCTAACCCTAACACTAACCCTAACCTAACCATAACCCTAACCCTATCTTTAACCCTAACACTAATCCTAGCCCTAAACCAAACCCTAACCCTAACCCTAATCCTAGCACTAACCCTAACCGCAACCCTTACTGTAACCCTAACCCTAACCCTAACCCTAGCCCTAACCCTAACCCTAACCCTAACCTAACCCTAACCCTAACCCTAACCCTAACCCTGGCCCTAACCTAACCCTAACCCTAGCCCTAGCCCAAACCCTAACCCTAACCCTAAACCTAAACCTAACAATAGCACTAACCCTAACCCTAAACTTAACCCTAACCCTAAACCTAACCCTAACCCTAAACCTAACCCTAACCTAACCATAACCCTAACCCTATCTTTAACCCTAACCCTAACCCTAGCAATAACCCTAACCCTAACCCTAACCCTAACCCTAACCCTATACCTAACCCTAGCCCTAACCCTAACCATAACCCTAACCTAACCCTAAACCTAACCAAACCCTAACCCTAACCCTAACCCTAGCCCTAACCCTAACCCTAAGCCTAACCCTAACCTTAACCCTAACCCTAACCCTAACCTAACACTAACACTAATCATATTCCTATTCCTAGCCCTAGCCATAGTCCAAACCCTAACCCTAACCCTAACCCTAACCCTAACCCTAACCCTAGCACTAACCCTAACACTAACCCTAGCCTTAACATAATCCTAACCCTAACTTTAGTTCTAGCCCTAGCCCTAACAGGAACCCTAAACCTAACCCTAAACCTAACCCTAACCTTAACCTTAACCCTAGCCCTAGACCTATCCCTAACCCTAGCCCTAGCCCTAGACCAAACCCTAAAACTAACCCTAACCCTAACCTAACCATAGCCCAAACCCTATCTTTAACCCTAACCCTAACCCTAGCAATAACCCTAACCCTAACCATAACCCTAACCCTAACCCTAACCTAACCCTAACACTAATCATATTCCTAATCCTAGCCCTAGCCATAGTCCAAACCCTAACCCAAACCCTAACCCTAGCACTAACCCTAACACTAACCCTAGCCTTAACATAATCTTAACCCTAACTTTAGTTCTAGCCCTAGCCCTAACCGGAACCCTAAACCTAACCCTAAACCTAACCCTAACCTTAACCTTAACCCTAGCCCTAGACCTATCCCTAACCCTATCCCTATCCCTAGACCAAACCCTAAAACTAACCCTAACCCTAACCTAAACATAGCCCAAACCCTAAACCTTACCATAAACCTAGCCCTAGCCATAGCTCTAACCCTAACCCTAACCCTAACCCTAACCCTAACCCTAACCCTAGCCCTAGCCCTAACCCTAACCCTAACCCTAACCCTAACCCTAACCCTAAACCTAGCCCTAATCCTAACCCTAACCCTAACCCGAAGCCTAAACCTAACACTAAACCTAGCCCTAAACCTAACCCTAACCCTATACCTAACTCTAACCCTAACCTTAACCCTAGCGCTAACCCTAACAATAACCCTAACCTAACCCTAAACCTAACCCTAACCCTAACCCTAACCCTAACCCTAACCCTAACGCTAACCCTAAACGTAGCCCTAATCCTAACCCTAACCCTAACACTAACCCTAACCTAACCATAACCCTAACCCTATCTTTAACCCTAACTCTAATCCTAGCCCTAAACCAAACCCTAAACCTAACCCTAATCCTAGCACTAACCCTAACCGTAACCCTAACTGTAACCCTAACCCTAAACCTAACCCTAGCCCTAACCCTAACCATAACCCTAACCTAACCCTAACCCTAACCCTAACCCTAACCCTGGCCCTAACCATAACTCTAGCCCTAATCCTAGCCCAAACCCTAACCCTAACACTAAACCTAAAACTAACAATAGCACTAACCCTAACTCTAACCCTAACCCTAACCTTAAACCTAACCCTAAACCTAACCCTAACCCTAACCCTAACCCTAACCCTAACCCTAACCTAAACATAACCCTAACCCTATCTTTAACCCTAACCCTAGCCCTAAACCAAACACTAACCCTAACCCTAACCCTAGCCCTAATCCTAACCGTAACCCTAACTGTAAACCTAAACCTAACCCTAACCCTAACACTAACCCTAACCCTAACCCTAACCCTAACCTAACCATAACGCTAACCCTATCTTTAACCCTAACCCTAACCCTAGCAATAACCCTAACCCTAACCCTAACCCTAACCCTAAGCCTAACCCTAACCCTAACCTAACCTAAGCCTAACACTAATCATATTCCTAATCCTAGCCCTAGCCATAGTCCAAACCCTAACCCAAACCCTAACCCTAGCACTAACCCTAACACTAACCCTAGCCTTAACATAATCCTAACCCTAACTTTAGTTCTAGCCCTAGCCCTAACCGGAACCCTAAACCTAACCCTAAACCTAACCCTAACCTTAACCTTAACCCTAGCCCTAGACTTATCCCTAACCCTATCCCTATCCCTAGACCAAACCCTAAAACTAACCCTAACGCTAACCTAACCATAGCCCAAACCCTAAACCTAACCATAAACATAGCCCTAGCCATAGCTCTAACCCTAACCCTAACTCTAACACTAACCCTAACCTAACCCTAACCCTAATCCTTTCCCTAGCCCAGCTGTAACCCTAACCCTAACTCTAAACCTAACCCTAACCTTAGCACTAAACCTAACTCTAACCCTAGCCCTAGCCCTAACCCTAAACCTAACCATAACCATAACCCTAACATAACCCAAAACCTAACCCTAACCCTAACCCTCACCCTAGCACTAACCCTAACTCTAACCCTAACACTAACCCTAACCCTAACCCTAACACTAGCCCTAACCCTAACCCTAACCCTAACCCTAACCTAACCATAACCTTAACCCTATCTTTAACCCTAACCCTAGCCCTAACCCTAATCCTAAGCCTAACCCTAGCCCTAGCCCTAGACAAAACCCTAACCCTAACCCTAACCCTAACCCTAACCTAACCATAATCCTAACCTTATCTTTAATCCTAACCTTGACCCTAGCCCTAACCCTAACCCTAACCCTAACCCTAACCCTAACCCTGGCCCTAGCCCTAACCCTAACCCTAACCCTAGTCCTAGCCATAGAACAAACCCTAACATAACCCTAGCCAAGCCTAGACAAAACCAAAACCCTAACCCTAACCCTAACCCTAACACTAACCATGGCCCTAGCCGAAACCATAACCCTAACCTTAACCCTAACCCTAACCCTAACCCTAACCCTAACCATAACCATAACCCTAGCCGTAACCCTAATTATAACTCTAACCTACCTCTGAACCTAAGCCTAACCCTATCCCTAACCCTAACCCTAACCCTAGCTCTAAAATTAGCCTTAACCTTAACCCAAACCTAACCCTAACCCTAACCCTAACCCTAACCCTAACCATAACCCTAACATAACCCAAAACCTAACCCTAAACCTAACCCTCACCCTAGCACTAACCCTAACTCTAACCCTAACACTAACCCTAACCTAACCCTAGCCCTAAACCTAACCCTTACACTAAACCTAGCGTTAGCCCTAGACAAAACCCTAACCCTAACCCTAACCCTAGCCCTAGCCCTAGCCCAAACCCTAACCCTAACCCTAAACCTAAACCTAACAATAGCACTAACCCTAACCCTAAACTTAACCCTAAACCTAAACCTAACCCTAACCCTAAACCTAACCCTAAACCTAACCAAACCCTAACCCTAACCCTAACCCTAACCATAGCCCTAACCCTAACCCTAAGCCTTACCCTAACCTTAACCCTAACCCTAACCCTAACCTAACCCTAACACTAATCATATTCCTAATCCTAGCCCTAGCCATAGTCCAAACCCTAACCCTAACCCTAACCCTAACCCTAGCACTAACCCTAACACTAACCCTAGCCTTAACATAATCCTAACCCTAACTTTAGTTCTAGCCCTAGCCCTAACCGGAACCCTAAACCTAACCCTAAACCTAACCCTAACCTTAACCTTAACCCTAGCCCTAGACCTATCCCTAACCCTAGCCCTATCCCTAGACCAAACCCTAAAACTAACACTAACTCTAACCTAACCATAGCCCAAACCCTAAACCTAACCATAAACCTAGCCCTATCCATAGCTCTAACCCTAACCCTAACCCTAACACTAACCCTAACCTAACCCTAACCCTAATCCTTTCCCTAGCCCAGCTGTAACCCTAACCCTAACTCTAAACCTAACCCTAACCTTAGCACTAACCCTAACTCTAACCCTAACTCTAACCCTAACCCTAACCCTAACCCTAACCCTAAGCCTAACGCTAAACCTAAACCTAGCCCTAATCCTAACCCTAACCCTAACACTAACCCTAACCTAACCATAACCCTAACCCTATCTTTAACCCTAACACTAATCCTAGCCCTAAACCAAACCCTAACCCTAACCCTAATCCTAGCACTAACCCTAACCGCAACCCTTACTGTAACCCTAACCCTAACCCTAACCCTAGCCCTAACCCTAACCCTAACCCTAACCTAACCCTAACCCTAACCCTAACCCTAACCCTGGCCCTAACCTAACCCTAGCCCTAGCCCTAGCCCAAACCCTAACCCTAACCCTAAACCTAAACCTAACAATAGCACTAACCCTAACCCTAAACTTAACCCTAACCCTAAACCTAACCCTAACCCTAAACCTAACCCTAACCTAACCATAACCCTAACCCTATCTTTAACCCTAACCCTAACCCTAGCAATAACCCTAACCCTAACCCTAACCCTAACCCTAACCCTATACCTAACCCTAGCCCTAACCCTAACCATAACCCTAACCTAACCCTAAACCTAACCAAACCCTAACCCTAACCCTAACCCTAGCCCTAACCCTAACCCTAAGCCTAACCCTAACCTTAACCCTAACCCTAACCCTAACCTAACCCTAACACTAATCATATTCCTATTCCTAGCCCTAGCCATAGTCCAAACCCTAACCCTAACCCTAACCCTAACCCTAACCCTAACCCTAGCACTAACCCTAACACTAACCCTAGCCTTAACATAATCCTAACCCTAACTTTAGTTCTAGCCCTAGCCCTAACAGGAACCCTAAACCTAACCCTAAACCTAACCCTAACCTTAACCTTAACCCTAGCCCTAGACCTATCCCTAACCCTAGCCCTAGCCCTAGACCAAACCCTAAAACTAACCCTAACCCTAACCTAACCATAGCCCAAACCCTAAACCTAACCATAAACCTAGCCCTAGCAATAGCTCTAACCCTAACCCTAACCCTAACACTAACCCTAACCTAACCCTAACCCTAATCCTTTCCCTAGCCCAGCTGTAACCCTAACCCTAACTCTAAACCTAACCCTAATCTTAGCACTAACCCTAACTCTAACCCTAACACTAACCCTAACCCTAACCTTAACACTAGCCCTAACCCTAACCCTAACCCTAACCCTAACCCTAACCTAACCATAACCTTAACCCTATCTTTAACCCTAACCCTAGCCCTAACCCTAATCCTAACCCTAACCCTAGCCCTAGCCCTAGACAAAACCCTAACCCTAACCCTAACCCTAACCCTAACCTAACCATAACCCTAACCTTATCTTTAATCCTAACTTTGACCCTAGCCCTAACCCTAACCCTAACCCTAACCCTAACCCTAACCCTGGCCCTAGCCCTAACCCTAACCCTAACCCTAACCCTAGTCCTAGCCCTAGAACAAACCCTAACATAACCCTAGCCCTATCCCTATCCCTAGACAAAACCAAAACCCTAACCCTAACCCTAACCCTAACACTAACCCTGGCCCTAGCCCTAACCATAACCCTAACCTTAACCCTAACCCAAACCCTAACCCTAACCATAACCATAACCCTAGCCGTAACCCTAATTATAACTCTAACCTACCTCTGAACCTAAGCCTAACCCTATCCCTAACCCTAACCCTAGCTCTAAAATTAACCTTAACCTTAACCCTAAACCTAACTCTAACCCTAACCCTAACCCTAACCCTAACCATAACCCTAACATAACCCAAAACCTAACCCTAACCCTAATCCTCACCCTAATACTAACCCTAACCTAACCCTAGCCCTAAACCTAACCCTAAACCTAACCCTAACCTAACCATAAACTTAACCCTATCTTTAACCCTAACCATAGCCCTAACCCTAATCCTAACCCTAACCCTACCCTAACCCTAACCCTTACACTAAACCTAGCCCTAGCCCTAGACAAAACCCTAACCCTAACCCTAACCTAACCATAACCCTAACACTATCTTTTACCCTAACCCTAACCCTAGCCCTAGCTCTAACCCTAACCCTAACCCTAACCCTAGCCCTAATCCTAACCCTAACCCTAACCCTAAGCCTAAACCTAACCCTAAACCTAGCCCTAAACCTAAGCCTAACCCTATACCAAACTCTAACCCTAACTTTAACCCTAGCGCTAAACCTAACAATAACCTAACCTAACCCTAAACCTAACCCTAAACCTAACCCTAACCCTAACCCTAACCCTAAGCCTAACGCTAACCCTAAACCTAGCCCTAATCCTAACCCTAACCCTAACACTAACCCTAACCTAACCATAACCCTAACCCTATCTTTAACCCTAACACTAATCCTAGCCCTAAACCAAACCCTAACCCTAACCCTAATCCTAGCACTAACCCAAACCGTAACCCTAACTGTAAACCTAACCCTAACCCTAACCCTAGCCCTAACCCTAACCCTAACCCTAACCCTGACCTAACCATAACCTTAACCCTATCTTTAACCCTAACCCTAGCCCTAACCCTAATCCTAACCCTAACACTAGCCCTAGCCCTAGACAAAACCCTAACCCTAACCCTAACCCTAACCCTAACCTAACCATAACCCTAACCTTATCTTTAATCCTAACCTTGACCCTAGCCCTAACCCTAACCCTAACCCTAACCCTAACCCTAACCCTAACCCTGGCCCTAGCCCTAACCCTAACCCTAACCCTAGTCCTAGCCCTAGAACAAACCCTAACATAACCCTAGCCCTAGCCCTATCCCTAGACAAAACCAAAACCCTAACCCTAACCCTAACCCTAACCCTAACCCAAACCTAAGATTAACACTACACCTAGCCCTAACCCTAACACTACCCTAACCCTAACACAAACCCTAACCCTAACCTAACCCTAACACTAAACCTAACCCTAGCCCTTGCCCTAGTACTAACCCTAACCCTAACCCTAGCCCTAGCCCTAGACTAAACCCTAACCGTAACCCTACCCTAGCACTAACCCTAACTCTTACCTGAGCCCTAGCCCTAGACCAAACCCTAACCCTAACCCTATCCCTAGCACTAGCCCTAGACAAAACCCTAACCCTAAGCCTAGCAGTAGCCATAGCCCTAACCCTAACCCTAACCCTAACACTAACATTAACACTAACCTAACCCTAACACTAACCCTAACACTACATCTAACCCTAGCCCTAGCCCTAATCCAAACCCTAACCCTAGCCCTAGCCCTAGAACAAACACTAACCATAAGCCTATCCCTAGCCCTAGCCCTAGACAAAACCCTAAACCTAACCCTAACCCTAACCCTAACCCTGGCCCTAGCCCTAACCCTAACCATAACCTTAACACTAATTCTAACACTAAACCTAGCCCTAACCATAACCCTAACCTTAACCCTAACCCTAACCCTAACCCTAACCCTAAACATAACCCTAACATAACCCTAAACCTAACCCTAACCCTAACCCTCACCCTAAACCTAAGCCTAATGCTAACGCTAAACCAAGCCTAACCCTAAACCTA
>NC_137770.1:119356895-119369395 GCF_963455305.1 Plecotus auritus | reverse complement strand
ACTAACCCTAGCACTAGCCCTAGCCCTAACCCTAGCCCTAGCCCTAGACCAAACCCTAACCCTAACCCTAACCCTAACCCTAACATAACCCTAAACCTAACACTAACCCTAACCCTCACCCTAAACCTAAGCCTAACGCTAACCCTAAACCTAGCCTAACCATAGCCCTTGCCCTAACCCTAACCCTAACCCTAAACATAACCCTAATCCTAGCACTAACTCTAACCCTAATCGTAATCCTAACCCTAACCCTAAACCTAACCCTAACCCTAACCCTAACATAACCATAACCCTAACCTTAACCCTAGCCCTACCCTAGACAAAACCCTAACCCTAACCCTAACCCTAGCCCTAGTCCTAACCCTAACAATAACCCTAACCTAACCCTAAACCTAACCCTAACCCTAACCCTAACCCTAAGCCTAACCCTAACCGTAACCTAACCATAACCCTAACCATATTCCTAACCCTAGCCCTAGCCCTAGCCCAAACCCTAACCCTAGCCCTAACTCTAACCCTAACCCAAGCACTAACCCTAACTGTAACCGTAACACCAACCCTAACCCTAATCCTAACCCTAGCCCTAACCCTAACCCTAACCCTAACCTAACCATAACCCTAACAATATCTTTAACAGTAAACCTAACTATAGCCTTAACCCTAACCCTAACCCTAACCCTAGCCCTAGCCCTAACCTAACCCTAACCCTAACTTTAGTTCTAGCCCTACCCCTAACTGTAAACCTAAACCTAACCCTAACCCTCACACTACCCCTAACCCTAAACCTAACCCTAACCCTAGCCCTAACCCTAGCCCTAGCCCTAACCTAACCCTAACCCTAACTCTAAAACTAACCCTTGCCCTAGCCCTAACCCTAACCCTGACCCTAACCCTAAACCTAACCCTAACCCAAACCTAACCCTACTCGAACCCTAAACCTAACCCTAAAGCTAGCCCTAGCCATAGCCCTAACACTAACCCTAACCCTAACCCTAATCCGAACCCTATCCCTAGCCCTAACACTAACCCTAACCCTAAACCTAACCGTAACCCTAGCACTAACCCTAACTCTTACCCTAGCCCTAGCCCTAGACCAAACCCTAACCCTAACCCTATCCCTAGCCCTAGCCCTAGACAAAACCCTAACTCTAACCCTAGCAATAGCCATAGCCCTAACCCTAACCCTAACCCTAACACTAACACTAACACTAACCTAACCCTAACCCTAACCCTAACACTAACACTAAACCTAACCCTAGCCCTAGCCCTAACCCTAAACCAAACCCTAGCCCCAGCCCTAGAACAAACCCTAACCATAACCCTATCCCTATCCCTAGCCCTAGACAAAACCCTAACCCTAACCCTAACCCTAACCCTAACCCTGGCCCTAGCCCTAAACCTAACCATAACCTTAACACTAACCCTAACCCTAGACCTAGCCCTAACTATAACCCTAACCTTAACACGAACCCTAACCCTAAACCTAACCCTAACCCTAGCCGTAACCCTAACCATAACTCTAACCTAATTCTAAACCTAAGCCTATACCTATCCCTAACCCTGACCCTAGCTCTAGCTCTAAACCTAACCTTAACCCTAAACCTAACTCTAACCCTAACCCTAACCCTAACCCTAACCCTAACCCTAACCCTAACCGTAGCCATAACCCTAACGATAACTCTAATCTACCTCTAAACCTAAGCCTAAACCTATCCCTAACCCTAACCCTAACCCTAGCTCTAAACCTAACCTTAACCCTAAACCTAACTCTAACCCTAACCCTAACCCTAATCCTAACCCTAACCCTAACCATAACCCTAACATAACCCTAAACCTAACCCTAACCCTAACCCTCACCCTAGCACTAACCCTAACTCTAACCCTAACACTAACCCTAACCCTAACCCTAACAATAGCCCTAACCCTAACCCTAAGCCTAACCCTAACCCTAACCTAACCATAACCTTAACCCTATCTTTAACCCTAACCCTAACCCTAGCCCTAACCCTAACCCTAACCCTAACCCTAACCCTAGCCCGAACCCTAAACCTAATCCTAAACCTAGCCGTAGCCATAGCCATAACCCTAACCCTAACCCTAACCTAACCATAATTCTAACCCTAACCCTAACCCTAACCTATCCTAACCCTAACCCTAACCCTAACCCTAGCCCTAAAACTAACCCTAACCCTATACCTAACTCTAACCCTAATCTTAACCCTAGCCATACCCTAACAATAACCCTAACCTAACCCTAAACCTAACCCTAACCCTAACCCTAACCCTAGCCCTAATTCTAACCCTAACCCTAACCCTATCCCTAACCTAACCCTAAATTTAACCATATTCCTAACCCTAGAACTAGCCCTAGTCCAAACCCTAACCCTAACCCTAACCCTAACCCTAACCAAAGCACTAAACCTAACTCTAATCCTAACACTAACCATAACCCTAACCCTAACCCTAGCCCTAACCCTAACCCTAACATAACCATAACCCTAACCCTATCTTTAACCCTAACCCTAACCCTAAACCTAACCGAACCCTAACCCTAACCCTAACCCTAACCCTAGCCCTAACCCTAACCCTAACCCTAACCTTAACCCTAAAACTAACCCTAACCCTAACCCTAGCCCTAAACATAATCCTAACCCTAACCCTAGCCCTAAACCTATTCCTAACCGTAACCGTAGCCCTAACCCTAACCCTAACCCTAACCCTAACCCAAACCTAACACTAACACTACACCTAGCCCTAACCCTAACACTAACCCTAACCCTAGCCCTAATCCTAACCCTAACCCTAACCCTAACCTAACCGTAGCCTTAACCCTACCCTAACTCTAAACCTCGCACTAGCCATAGACCTAACCCTAACCCTAACCTAACCCTAACACTAAACCTAACCATAGCCATTGCCCCAGTACTAGCCCTAACCCTAACCCCAGCCTTAACCCTAGCCCTAACCCTAACCCTAACCCTAAATCTAGCCCTAGCCCAAGACAAAACCCTAACCCTAACCCAGCCCTAATAATGACCCTAACCCTAACCCTAACCGAACCCTAAACCTAACCCTTAACCTAACCCTATCCCTAGCCGTTGCCCTGGCCCTAACCCTAACCCTAACCATAACCCTAGGCCTAACCTAAACCTAACCCTAACTTTAGTTCTAGCCCTAGCCCTAACCGTAAACCTAAACCTAACCCTAGCCGTAACCCTAACCATAACTCTAACCTACCTCTAAACCTAAGCCTAACCCTATCACTCACCCTAACCCTAACCCTAGCTCTAAACCTAACCTTAACCCTAAACCTAACTCTAACCCTAACCCTAACCCTAATCCTAACCCTAACCCTAGCACTAAACCTAACTCTTACCCTAACCCTAGCCCTAGACCAAACCCTAACCCTAACCCTAGCCCTAGCCCTAGCCCTAGACAAAACCCTAACCCTAACCCGAGCAGTAGCCATAGCCCTAACCCTAACCCTAACCCTAACCCTAACACTAACACTAACACTAACCTAACCCTAACCCTAACCATAACCCTAACACTAAACCTAAACCTAGCCCTAGCCCTAACCCAAACCCTAACCCTAGCCCTAGCCCTAGAACAAACCATAACCATAACCCTATCCCTAGCCCTAGCCCTTGACAAAAACCTAACCCTAACCCTAACCCTAACCCTAACCCTGGCCCTAGCCCTAACTCTAACCCTAACCCTAGTCCTAGCCCTAGAACAAACCCTAACATAACCCTAGCCCTAGCCCTAGACAAAACCAAAACCCTAACCCTAACCCTAACCCTAACACTAACCCTGGCCCTAGCCCTAGACAAAACCAAAACCCTAACCCTAACCCTATCTTTAACCCAAAACCTAACCCTAGCCCTAAACCTAACCCTAACCCTAGCCCTAGCACTAGACAAAACCCTAAACCTAACCCTAACCCTAACCTAACCATAACCCTAACCCTACCCCTAACCCTAACCGTAACCCTAACTGTAACCCTAACCGTAACCCTAACCCTAACCCTAACCTAACCATAACCCTAACACTATCTTTAACCCTAACCCTAACCCTAGCCCTAACCCTAACCCTAACCCTAACCCTAAACCTAGCCCTAACCCTAACCATAACCCTAACCTAACCCTAACCCAAACCCTAACCTTAACCCTAACCCTAACCCTAACCCTAACCTTACCCTAACCCTAACCCTAGCCCTAAGCCTAATCCTAACCATAACCCTAGCCCTAAACCTAATCCTAACTTTAACCGTATCCCTAACCCTAACCCTAACCCTAACACTAACCCTAACCTACCCAAATCCTAACCCAAACCCTAACCCACTCTCTATCCCTAACACGATCCTAACCTCAATATTAGCCCTAACACCAGCCTTAATGCTATCCTTAATCCTATTCTTAACCCTGGCCCTAACCCTAACCTTAGCCCTATCCCTTGCCCTAACCCTAACCCTAACCCTAACCTAACCATAACCCTAACCCTAACCCTAACCCTACCCTAACCCTACCACTAATCCTAACCCTAACCCTAGCCCTAACCCTAACCCTAACCCTAAACCTAACCCTAACCCTAGCACTAACCCTAACCCTAACCCTAACCCTAACCATAACCCTACACCTAATCCTAACCCTAACACTAACCCTAACCCTAACCCTAACCCTAACCTTATACCTAACTCTAACCCTAACCTTAAACCTAGCCCTAACCCTAACAATAACCCTAACACTAACCCTAACCCTAACCCTAACCCTAGCCCTAACCCGAACCCTAACCCTAACCTAACCATTACCCTAACCCTATCTTTAACCCTAACCTTAACCCTAGCCCTAACCCTAGACAAAATCCTAACCCTAACCCTAACCCTAACCTAACCATAACCCTAACCTAAACATAACCCTAACCCTATCTTTAACCCTAACCCTAAACCTAGCCCTAACCCTAAACCTAACCCTAACCCTAGCCCTAACCCTAACCGTAACCCTAACTGTAACCCTAACACTAACCCTAACCCTAACCCTAACCCTAGCCCTAACCTTAACCATAACCCTAACCTAACCCTAACCCTAACCCTAACCCTAACCTTAACCCTAACCCTAACCCTAACCCTAACCTTACCCTAAACTTAACCCTAACCCTAACCTTAACCCTAGCCCTAACCCTAAACCTAACCCTCACTCTAGACCTAGCCCTAGACAAAACCCTAACCCTAGCCCTAACCCTAACCCTAACCCTAACCTAACCATAACCCTCACCCTATCTTTAACCCTAACCCTAACCCTAGCCCTAACCCTAACCCTAACCCTAACCCTAACCCTAACCTAACCCTAACCCTAATCCTAACCCTAGACCTAACCCTAACCCTAACCCTAACCCTAAACCTAACCCTAACCCTAACACTAAGCCTAACCCTAACCCTAACCCTAACCCTAACCCTATACCTAACTCTAACCCTAACATTAACCCTAACCCTAACCCTAACAAAAACCCTAACACTAACCCTAAACCTAACCCTAACCCTAGCCCTAACCCTAACCCTAACCCTAACCCTAACCTAAACATAACCATAACCCTATCTTTAACCCAAACCCTAACCCTAGCCCTAAAACTAACCCTAACCCTAGCCCTAGCCCTAGACAAAACCCTAAACCTAACCCTAACCCTAACCTAACCATAACCCTAACCCTAGCCCTAACCCTAACCGTAACCCTAACTGTAACCCTAACCATAACCCTAACCCTAGCCCTAACCTTAATCATAACCCTAACCTAACCCTAACCCTAACCCTAACCCTAACCTAACCATAACCCTTACCCTAACCCTAACACTAAGCCTAACCCTAACCCTAAACCTAGCCCTAATCTTAACCCTAACCCTAACCCTAACACTAACCCTAACCTTACCCTAACCCTAACCCTAACCCTAACCCTAGCCCTAAACCTAATCCTAACTTTAACCGTATCCCTAACCCTAACCCTAACACTAACACTAACCCTAACCTACCCAAATCCTAACCCTAACCCTAACCCACTCTCTATCCCTAACAGGATCCTAACCTTAATATTAGCCCTAACCCAAGACTTAATGCTATCCTTAATCCTATTCTTAACCATGGCCCTAACCCTAACCCTAGCCCTAGCCCTACCCCTAACCCTAACCCTAACCTTACCCTAACCCTAACCATATTCCTAACCCTAGCCCTAGCCCTAGCCCAAACCCTAACCCTAGGCCTAACCCTAACTCTAACTCTAAAACTAACCCTTGCCCTAGCCCTAACCCGAAACCTAACACTAACCCTAACCTAACCCTAGCCCGAACCCTAAACCTAAACCAAAACCTAGCCCTAGCCATAGCCATAACCCTAACCCTAACCCTAACACTAACCCTAACCTAACCCTAAACCTAATCCTAATCCTAGACCTAGCCCTAACCCTAACCCTAACCCTAAACCTAACCCTAACCCTAGCACTAACCCTAACCCTAACCCTAACACTAAGCCTAACCCTAACCCTAACCCTAACCCTATACCTAACTCTAACCCTAACCTTAACCCTAACCCTAACCCTAACAATAACCATAACACTAACACTAACCTAACCCTAGCCCGAACCCTAAACCTAACCCTAAACCTAGCCCTAGCCATAGCCATAACCCTAACCCTAACCCTAACAATAACCCTAACCTAACCCTAACCCTAATCCTAACCCTAGACCTATCCCTAACCCTAACTCTAACCCTAAACCTAACCCTAACCCTAGCACTAACCCTAACCCTAACCCTAACACTAAGTCTAACCCTAACCCTAACCCTAACCCTATACCTAACTCTAACCCTAACATTAACCCTAACCCTAACCCTAACAATAACCCTAACACTAACCCTAAACCTAACCCTAACCCTAGCCCTAACCCTAACCCTAACCCTAACCATATCCCTAACCCTAACCCTAACCCTAACCCTAACACTAACCCTAACCTACCCAAATCCTAACCCTAACCCTAACCCACTCTCTATCCCTAACACGATCCTAACCTTAATATTCACCCTAACACCAGCCTTAATGCTATCCTTAATCCTATTCTTAACCCTGGCCCTAACCCTAACCTTAGCCCTATCCCTTGCCCTAACCCTAACCCTAACCCTAACCTAACCATAACCCTAACCCTAACCCTAACCCTAACCCTAACCTACACTACCCTAACCCTAACCCTAACCCTAACCCTACCCTAACCCTACCACTAATCCTAACCCTAACCCTAGCCCTAACCCTAACCCTAACCCTAAACCTAACCCTAACCCTAGCTCTAATCCTAACCCTAACCCTAACCCTAACCATAACCCTACACCTAATCCTAACCCTAGCACTAACCCTAACCCTAACCCTAACCCTAACCTTATACCTAACTCTAACCCTAACCTTAACCCTAGCCCTAACCCTAACAATAACCCTAACACTAACCCTAACCCTAACCCTAACCCTAGCCCTAACCCTAACCCTAACCCTAACCTAACCATTACCCTAACCCTATCTTTAACCC
This sequence comes from Plecotus auritus, assembly GCF_963455305.1. Classification (NCBI taxonomy): domain Eukaryota; kingdom Metazoa; phylum Chordata; class Mammalia; order Chiroptera; family Vespertilionidae; genus Plecotus; species Plecotus auritus. The sequence continues at coordinate 119,361,839 of NC_137770.1, read as the reverse complement.
TAACCCTAACCCTAACCCTAACCCTAACCCTAAACCTAGCCCTTGCCCTAGACAAAATCCTAACCCTAACCCTAACCCTAACCTAACCATAACCCTAACCCTAACCCTAACCCTACCCTAACCCTACCACTAATCCTAACCCTAACCCTAGCCCTAACCCTAACCCTAACCCTAAACCTAACCCTAACCCTAGCACTAACCCTAACCCTAACCCTAACCCTAACCATAACCCTACACCTAATCCTAACCCTAACACTAACCCTAACCCTAACCCTAACCCTAACCTTATACCTAACTCTAACCCTAACCTTAAACCTAGCCCTAACCCTAACAATAACCCTAACACTAACCCTAACCCTAACCCTAACCCTAGCCCTAACCCGAACCCTAACCCTAACCTAACCATTACCCTAACCCTATCTTTAACCCTAACCTTAACCCTAGCCCTAACCCTAACCCTAAACCTAGCCCTAGCCCTAGACAAAATCCTAACCCTAACCCTAACCCTAACCTAACCATAACCCTAACCTAAACATAACCCTAACCCTATCTTTAACCCTAACCCTAAACCTAGCCCTAACCCTAACCCTAACCCTAACCCTAGCCCTAACCCTAACCGTAACCCTAACTGTAACCCTAACACTAACCCTAACCCTAACCCTAACCCTAGCCCTAACCTTAACCATAACCCTAACCTAACCCTAACCCTAACCCTAACCCTAACCCTAACCTTAACCCTAACCCTAACCCTAACCCTAACCTTACCCTAAACTTAACCCTAACCCTAACCTTAACCCTAGCCCTAACCCTAAACCTAACCCTCACTCTAGACCTAGCCCTAGACAAAACCCTAACCCTAGCCCTAACCCTAACCCTAACCCTAACCTAACCATAACCCTCACCCTATCTTTAACCCTAACCCTAACCCTAGCCCTAACCCTAACCCTAACCCTAACCCTAACCCTAACCTAACCCTAACCCTAATCCTAACCCTAGACCTAACCCTAACCCTAACCCTAACCCTAAACCTAACCCTAACCCTAACACTAAGCCTAACCCTAACACTAAGCCTAACCCTAACCCTAACCCTAACCCTAACCCTATACCTAACTCTAACCCTAACATTAACCCTAACCCTAACCCTAACAAAAACCCTAACACTAACCCTAAACCTAACCCTAACCCTAGCCCTAACCCTAACCCTAACCCTAACCCTAACCTAAACATAACCATAACCCTATCTTTAACCCAAACCCTAACCCTAGCCCTAAAACTAACCCTAACCCTAGCCCTAGCCCTAGACAAAACCCTAAACCTAACCCTAACCCTAACCTAACCATAACCCTAACCCTAGCCCTAACCCTAACCCTAACCTAACCCTAACCCTAACCGTAACCCAAACCCTAACCCTAGCAATAACCCTAACCCTAACCCTAACCCTAACCCTAACCCTATACCTAACCCTAGCCCTAACCATAACCCTAACCTAACCCTAAACCTAACCAAACCCTAACCCTAACCCTAACCCTAGCCCTAACCCTAACCCTAAGCCTAACCCTAACCTTAACCCTAACCCTAACCTTAACCCTAACCTTAACCTAACCCTAACCCTAACCTAACCCTAACCCTAACCCAAACCCTAACCCTAACCCTGGCCCTAACCCTAACCCTAGCCCTAGCCCTAGCCCTAACCCTAACCTTAAACCTAAATCTAAACTAGCACTAACCCAACCCTAACGCTAACCCTAACCCTAACTCTAACACTAACCCTAAACCTAACCCTAACCATAACCCTAACCCTAACCCTAAGCCTAACGCTTACCCTAAACCTAGCCCTAATCCTAACCCTAACACTAACCCTAACCTAACCATAACCCTAACCCTATCTTTAACCCTAACCCTAATCCTAGCCCTAAATCAAACCCTAACCCTAACCCTAATCCTAGCCCTAAACCTAACCCTAACCCTAACCCTAACCCTAACCCTAACCCTAACCCTAACCCTAACCTTAACCCTAACCCTAAACCTAATCCTAACCCTAACCCTAACCCTAACACTAACCCTAATCCTAGCCCTAAACCTAACCCTAACCCTAACCCTAACCCTAACCCTAACCCTAACCCTAACCTTAACCCTAACCCTAAACCTAACCCTAACCCTAACCCTAACCCTAACCTAACCAAACCCTAACCCTAACCCTAACCCTAGCCCTAACCCTAACCCTAAGCCTAACCCTAACCTTAACCCTAACCCTAACCCTAACCCTAACCCTAACCTAACCCTAACCCTAACCCTAACCCTGGCCCTAACCCTAACCCTAACCCTAACCCTAACCCTAACCCTAACCCTAACCTAAATCTAAACTAGCACTAACCCTAACCCTAACCCTAACCCTAACCCTAGCCCTAGCCCTAGCTCTAACCCTAATTCTAACCTAACCATAACCCTAACCCTAAGCCTAACCCTAACCCTAACCCTAACCCTAACCCTAACCTTCCTAACCTTAACACTAACCCTAACCCTAAACCTAGCCCTAAACCTAACCCTAACCGTAACACTAACCGTAACCCTAACCCTAACCCTAACCCTAACCCTAACCCTAATCCAACCATAACCTTAACCCTAACCCTAACCCTAAATCTAACCATAACCCTAACCTTCCCTAACCCTAACACTAACCCTAACCCTAAACCTGCCCTAAACCTCACCCTAACCGTAACCCTAATCCTAGCCCTAAACCTAACGCTATCCCTATACCAAACTCTAACCCTAACCTTAACCCTAGCGCTAACCCTAACAATAACCCAAACCTAACCCTAAACCTAATCCTAACCCTAACACTAAGCCTAACGCTAACCCTAAACCTAGCCCTAATCCTAACCCTAACTCTAACACTAACCCTAACCTAACCATAACCCTAACCCTATCTTTAACCCTAACACTAATCCTATCCCTAAACCAAACCCTAACCCTAACCCTAATCCTAGCACTAACCCTAACCGTAACCCTAACTGTAACCCTAACCCTAACCCTAACCCTAACCATAACCCTAACCCTAACCCTAACCCAAGCTCTAACCCAAGCCTTAGCACTAACACTATCCCTAACCCTAACCCTAACCCTAGCCCTAACCCTAACCCTTACCCTAAACCTAGCCCTAGCCCTAGACAAAACCCTAACCCTAACCCTAAAGATAACCCTAACACTATCTTTAAACCTAACCCTAACCCTAGCCCTAGCCCTAACCCTAACCCTACACCTAACCCTAAACCTAGCCCTAATCCTAACCCTAACCCTAACCCTAAGCCTAAACCTAACCCTAAACTTAGCCCTAAACCTAACCCTAACCCTATACCTAACTCTAACCCTAACCTTAACCCTAGCGCTAACCCTAACAGTAACCCTAACCTAACACTAAACCTAACCCTAACCCTAACCCTAACCCTAACCCTAACCCTAACTCTAACCCTAACCCTAAGCCTAACGCTAACCCTAAACCTAGCCCTAATCCTAACCATAACCCTAACACTAACCCTAACCTAACCATAACCCTAACCCTATCTTTAACCCTAACCCTAACCCTAACCTAACCCTAACCCTAACCCTAACCCTAACCCTAACCCTGGCCCTAACCCTAACCCTAGCCCTAGCCCTAGCCCAAACCCTCACCCTAACCCTAAACCTAAACCTAACAATAGCACTAACCCTAACCCTAAACTTAACCCTAACCCTAAACCTAACCCTAACCCTAACCCTAAGCCTAACCTAACCATAACCCTAACCCTATCTTTAACCCTAACCCTAACCCTAGCAATAACCCTAACCCTAACCCTAACCCTAACCCTATACCAGCCCTAGCCCTAACCCTAACCATAACCCTAACCTAACCCTAAACCTAACCAAACCCTAACCCTAACCCTAACCCTAGCCCTAACCCTAACCCTAAGCCTAACCCTAACCTTAACCCTAACCCTAACCCTAACCTAACCTTAACACTAATCATATTCCTAATCCTAGCCCTAGCCATAGTCCAAACCCTAACCCAAACCCTAACCCTAGCACTAACCCTAACACTAACCCTAGCCTTAACATAATCCTAACCCTAACTTTAGTTCTAGCTCTAGCCCTAACCGGAACCCTAAACCTAACCCTAAACCTAACCCTAACCTTAACCTTAACCCTAGCCCTAGACCTATCCCTAACCCTATCCCTGTCCCTAGACCAAACCCTAAAACTAACCCTAACACTAACCTAACCATAGCCCAAACCCTAAACCTAACTATAAACATAGCCCTAGCCATAGCTCTAACCCTAACCCTAACTCTAACACTAACCCTAACCTAACCATAACCCTAATCCTTTCCCTAGCCCAGCTGTAACCCTAACCCTAACTCTAAACCTAACCCTAACCTTAGCACTAAACCTAACTCTAACCCTAGCCCTAGCCCTAACCCTAACCCTAACCCTAACCCTAGCACTAACCCTAACACTAACCCTAGCCTTAACATAATCCTAACCCTAACTTTAGTTCTAGCCCTAGCCCTAACCGGAACCCTAAACCTAACCCTAAACCTAACCCTAACCTTAACCTTAACCCTAGCCCTATCCCTAGACCAAACCCTAAAACTAACCCTAACCCTAACCTAACCATAGCCCAAACCCTAAACCTAACCATAAACCTAGCCCTAGCCATAGCTCTAACCCTAACCCTAACCCTAACACTAACCCTAACCTAACCCTAACCCTAATCCTTTCCCTAGCCCAGCTGTAACCCTAACCCTAACTCTAACCCTAACCCTCAACCTAGCACTAACCCTAAATCTAACCCTAACACTAACCCTAACCTAACCCTAGCCCTAAACCTAACCCTAACCTAACCATAACCTTAACCCTATCTTTAACCCTAACCCTAACCCTAACCCTAACCTAAACCTAACCCTAACC
>NC_137770.1:119306895-119351895 GCF_963455305.1 Plecotus auritus | reverse complement strand
TAACCATAACCCTAACCCTAACCCTAACCCTAGCTCTAACCCTAGCCCTAGCCCTAACCCTAACCCTAACCCTAACCCTAACCCTAACCCTAAAACTAACACTAACCCTAACTCTAACCCTAGCCCTAAACCTAACCCTAACACTAACCTTCCCTAACCCTAACACTAACCCTAACCCTAAACCTAGCCCTAAACCTAACCCTAACCCTAACCCTAACCCTAACCCTAACCTACCCTAACCGTGACACTAACCCTAACCCTAATCCCTAAACTTAAACTTAACCCTAGCCCTAGCACTAGCCCTAATCCTAGCTCTAACCCTAGACCAAACCCTAAACCTAACCCTAACCCTAACCTAACCCTAGCCTGAACCCTAAACCTAACCCTAAACCTAACCCTAACCATAGCTCTAACCCTAGCCCTAGCCCTAACCCTAACCCTAAACTTGAACCTAACCCTAACCCTAGCCCTAACCCTAACAGTAACCCTAACACTAACCCTAACCCTAACCCTAACCCTAGCCCTAACCCTAACCTTACACTAAACCTAGACCTAGCCCTAGACAAAACCCTAACCCTAACCCTAACCTAACCATAACCCTAACACTATCTTTAAACCTAACCCTAACCCTAGCCCTAGCCCTAACCCTAACCCTAACCCTAACCCTAAACCTAGCCCTAATCCTAACCCTAACCCTAACCCTAAGCCTAAACCTAACCCTAAACCTAGCCCTAAACCTTACCCTAACCCTATACCTAACACTAACCCTAACCTTAACCCTAGCGCTAAACCTAACAATAACCCTAACCTAACCCTAACCCTAACCCTAACCCTAACCCTAACCCTAAGCCTAAGCCTAACGCTAACCCTAAACCTAGCCCTAATCCTAACCCTAACTCTAACACTAACCCTAACCTAACCATAACCCTAACCCTATCTTTAACCCTAACACTAATCCTAGCCCTAAACCAAACCCTAACCCTAACCCTAATCCTAGCACTAACCCTAACCGTAACCCTAACTGTAACCCTAACCCTAACCCTAACCCTAGCCCTAACCCTAACCCTAACCCTAACCATAACCCTAACCCTAACCCTAACCCAAGCTCTAACCCAAGCCCTAGCACTAACACTATCCCTAACCCTAACCATAACCCTAGCCCTAACCCTAACCCTTACCCTAAACCTAGCCCTAGCCCTAGACAAAACCCTAACCCTAACCCTAAACATAACCCTAACACTATCTTTAAACCTAACCCTAACCCTAGCCCTAGCCCTAACCCTAACCCTAAACCTAACCCTAAACCTAGCCCTAATCCTAACCCTAACCCTAAGCCTAAGCCTAAACCTAACCCTAAACTTAGCCCTAAACCTAACCCTAACCCTATACCTAACTCTAACCCTAACCTTAACCCTAGCGCTAACCCTAACAGTAAACCTAACCTAACACTAAACCTAACCCTAACCCTAACCCTAACCCTAACCCTAACCCTAACCCTAACCCTAACTCTAACCCTAACCCTAAGCCTAACGCTAACCCTAAACCTAGCCCTAATCCTAACCCTAACCCTAACACTAACCCTAACCTAACCATAACCCTAACCCTATCTTTAACCCTAACCCTAACCCTAACCTAACCCTAACCCTAACCCTAACCCTAACCCTAACCCTGGCCCTAACCCTAACCCTAGCCCTAGCCCTAGCCCAAACCCTCACCCTAACCCTAAACCTAAACCTAACAATAGCACTAACCCTAACCCTAAACTTAACCCTAACCCTAAACCTAACCCTAACCCTAACCCTAAGCCTAACCTAACCATAACCCTAACCCTATCTTTAACCCTAACCCTAACCCTAGCAATAACCCTAACCCTAACCCTAACCCTAACCCTATACCAGCCCTAGCCCTAACCCTAACCATAACCCTAACCTAACCCTAAACCTAACCAAACCCTAACCCTAACCCTAACCCTAGCCCTAACCCTAACCCTAACCCTAAGCCTAACCCTAACCTTAACCCTAACCCTAACCCTAACCTAACCCTAACACTAATCATATTCCTAATCCTAGCCCTAGCCATAGTCCAAACCCTAACCCAAACCCTAACCCTAGCACTAACCCTAACACTAACCCTAGCCTTAACATAATCCTAATCCTAACTTTAGTTCTAGCTCTAGCCCTAACCGGAACCCTAAACCTAACCCTAAACCTAACCCTAACCTTAACCTTAACCCTAGCCCTAGACCTATCCCTAACCCTATCCCTGTCCCTAGACCAAACCCTAAAACTAACCCTAACGCTAACCTAACCATAGCCCAAACCCTAAACCTAACTATAAACATAGCCCTAGCCATAGCTCTAACCCTAACCCTAACTCTAACACTAACCCTAACCTAACCCTAACCCTAATCCTTTCCCTAGCCCAGCTGTAACCCTAACCCTAACTCTAAACCTAACCCTAACCTTAGCACTAAACCTAACTCTAACCCTAGCCCTAGCCCTAACCCTAAACCTAACCATAACCATAACCCTAACATAACCCAAAACCTAACCCTAACCCTAACCCTCACCCTAGCACTAACCCTAACTCTAACCCTAACACTAACCCTAACCCTAACCCTAACACTAGCCCTAACCCTAACCCTAACCCTAACCCTAACCTAACCATAACCTTAACCCTATCTTTAACCCTAACCCTAGCCCTAACCCTAACCCTAACCCTAGTCCTAGCCCTAGAACAAACCCTAACATAACCCTAGCCCTAGCCCTATCCCTAGACAAAACCAAAACCCTAACCCTAACCCTAACCCTAACCCTAGCCCTAGCCCTAGCCCAAACCCTAACCCTAATCCTAAACCTAAACCTAACAATAGCACTAACCCTAACCCTAAACTTAACCCTAACCCTAAACCTAACCCTAACCCTAAACCTAACCCTAACCTAACCATAACCCTAACCCTATCTTTAACCCTAACCCTAACCCTAGCAATAACCCTAACCCTAACCCTAACCCTAACCCTAACCCTATACCTAACCCTAGCCCTAACCCTAACCATAACCCTAACCTAACCCTAAACCTAACCAAACCCTAACCCTAACCCTAACCCTAACCATAGCCCTAACCATAACCCTAAGCCTTACCCTAACCTTAACCCTAACCCTAACCCTAACCTAACCCTAACACTAATCATATTCCTAATCCTAGCCCTAGCCATAGTCCAAACCCTAACCCTAACCCTAACCCTAACCCTAACCCTAGCACTAACCCTAACACTAACCCTAGCCTTAACATAATCCTAACCCTAACTTTAGTTCTAGCCCTAGCCCTAACCGGAACCCTAAACCTAACCCTAAACCTAACCCTAACCTTAACCTTAACCCTAGCCCTATCCCTAGACCAAACCCTAAAACTAACCCTAACCCTAACCTAACCATAGCCCAAACCCTAAACCTAACCATAAACCTAGCCCTAGCCATAGCTCTAACCCTAACCCTAACCCTAACACTAACCCTAACCTAACCCTAACCCTAATCCTTTCCCTAGCCCAGCTGTAACACTAACCCTAACTCTAACCCTAACCCTCAACCTAGCACTAACCCTAAATCTAACCCTAACACTAACCCTAACCTAACCCTAGCCCTAAACCTAACCCTAACCTAACCATAACCTTAACCCTATCTTTAACCCTAACCCTAACCCTAACCCTAACCCTAACCTAACCCTAACCCTAACCCTAACCCTAAGCCTAAGCCTAACGCTAACCCTAAACCTAGCCCTAATCCTAACCCTAACCCTAACACTAACCCAAACCTAACCATAACCCTAACTCTATCTTTAACGCTAACACTAATCCTAGCCCTAGACCAAACCCTAACCCTAACCCTAATCCTAGCACTAACCCTAACCGTAACCCTAACTGTAACCCTAACCCTAACCCTAACCCTAGCCCTAACCCTAACCCTAACCCTAACCATAACCCTAACCCTAACCCTAACCCTAGCTCTAACCCTAGCCCTAGCCCTAACCCTAACCCTAACCCTAACCCTAACCCTAACCCTAAAACTAACACTAACCCTAACTCTAACCCTAGCCCTAAACCTAACCCTAACACTAACCTTCCCTAACCCTAACACTAACCCTAACCCTAAACCTAGCCCTAAACCTAACCCTAACCCTAACCCTAACCCTAAACCTAACCTACCCTAACCGTGACACTAACCCTAACCCTAATCCCTAAACTTAAACTTAACCCTAGCCCTAGCACTAGCCCTAATCCTAGCCCTAACCCTAGACCAAACCCTAAACCTAACCCTAACCCTAACCTAACCCTAGCCCGAACCCTAAACCTAACCCTAAACCTAACCCAAACCATAGCTCTAACCCTAGCCCTAGCCCTAACCCTAACCCTAAACTTAAACCTAACCCTAACCCTAGCCCTAACCCTAACAGTAACCCTAACACTAACCCTAACCCTAACCCTAACCCTAGCCCTAACCCTAACCTTACACTAAACCTAGACCTAGCCCTAGACAAAACCCTAACCCTAACCCTAACCTAACCATAATCCTAACACTATCTTTAAACCTAACCCTAACCCTAGCCCTAGCCCTAACCCTAACCCTAACCCTAACCCTAAACCTAGCCCTAATCCTAACCCTAACCCTAACCCTAAGCCTAAACCTAACCCTAAACCTAGCCCTAAACCTTACCCTAACCCTATACCTAACACTAACCCTAACCTTAACCCTAGCGCTAAACCTAACAATAACCCTAACCTAACCCTAACCCTAACCCTAACCCTAACCCTAAGCCTAAGCCTAAGCCTAACGCTAACCCTAAACCTAGCCCTAATCCTAACCCTAACTCTAACACTAACCCTAACCTAACCATAACCCTAACCCTATCTTTAACCCTAACACTAATCCTAGCCCTAAACCAAACCCTAACCCTAACCCTAATCCTAGCACTAACCCTAACCGTAACCCTAACTGTAACCCTAACCCTAACCCTAACCCTACCCTTAACCCTAACCATAACCCTAACCATAACCCTAACCCTAACCCTAACCCAAGCTCTAACCCAAGCCCTAGCACTAACACTATCCCTAACCCTAACCCTAACCCTAGCCCTAACCCTAACCCTTACCCTAAACCTAGCCCTAGCCCTAGACAAAACCCTAACCCTAACCCTAAACATAACCCTAACACTATCTTTAAACCTAACCCTAACCCTAGCCCTAGCCCTAACCCTAACCCTAAACCTAACCCTAAACCTAGCCCTAATCCTAACCCTAACCCTAACCCTAAGCCTAAACCTAACCCTAAACTTAGCCCTAAACCTAACCCTAACCCTATACCTAACTCTAACCCTAACCTTAACCCTAGCGCTAACCCTAACAGTAACCCTAACCTAACCCTAACCCTAACCCTAACCCTAACCCTAACCCTAACCCTAACCCTAACCCTAACTCTAACCCTAACCCTAAGCCTAACGCTAACCCTAAACCTAGCCCTAATCCTAACCCTAACCCTAACACTAACCCTAACCTAACCATAACCCTAACCCTATCTTTAACCCTAACCCTAACCCTAACCTAACCCTAACCCTAACCCTAACCCTAACCCTAACCCTGGCCCTAACCCTAACCCTAGCCCTAGCCCTAGCCCAAACCCTCACCCTAACCCTAAACCTAAACCTAACAATAGCACTAACCCTAACCCTAAACTTAACCCTAACCCTAAACCTAACCCTAACCCTAAACCTAACCCTAACCTAACCATAACCCTAACCCTATCTTTAACCCTAACCCTAACCCTAGCAATAACCCTAACCCTAACCCTAACCCTAACCCTAACCCTATACCTAACCCTAGCCCTAACCCTAACCATAACCCTAACCTAACCCTAAACCTAACCAAACCCTAACCCTAACCCTAACCCTAACCATAGCCCTAACCATAACCCTAAGCCTTACCCTAACCTTAACCCTAACCCTAACCCTAACCTAACCCTAACACTAATCATATTCCTAATCCTAGCCCTAGCCATAGTCCAAACCCTAACCCTAACCCTAACCCTAACCCTAACCCTAGCACTAACCCTAACACTAACCCTAGCCTTAACATAATCCTAACCCTAACTTTAGTTCTAGCCCTAGCCCTAACCGGAACCCTAAACCTAACCCTAAACCTAACCCTAACCTTAACCTTAACCCTAGCCCTATCCCTAGACCAAACCCTAAAACTAACCCTAACCCTAACCTAACCATAGCCCAAACCCTAAACCTAACCATAAACCTAGCCCTAGCCATAGCTCTAACCCTAACCCTAACCCTAACACTAACCCTAACCTAACCCTAACCCTAATCCTTTCCCTAGCCCAGCTGTAACACTAACCCTAACTCTAACCCTAACCCTCAACCTAGCACTAACCCTAAATCTAACCCTAACACTAACCCTAACCTAACCCTAGCCCTAAACCTAACCCTAACCTAACCATAACCTTAACCCTATCTTTAACCCTAACCCTAACCCTAACCCTAACCCTAACCTAACCCTAACCCTAACCCTAACCCTAAGCCTAAGCCTAACGCTAACCCTAAACCTAGCCCTAATCCTAACCCTAACCCTAACACTAACCCAAACCTAACCATAACCCTAACTCTATCTTTAACGCTAACACTAATCCTAGCCCTAGACCAAACCCTAACCCTAACCCTAATCCTAGCACTAACCCTAACCGTAACCCTAACTGTAACCCTAACCCTAACCCTAACCCTAGCCCTAACCCTAACCCTAACCCTAACCATAACCCTAACCCTAACCCTAACCCTAGCTCTAACCCTAGCCCTAGCCCTAACCCTAACCCTAACCCTAACCCTAACCCTAACCCTAAAACTAACACTAACCCTAACTCTAACCCTAGCCCTAAACCTAACCCTAACACTAACCTTCCCTAACCCTAACACTAACCCTAACCCTAAACCTAGCCCTAAACCTAACCCTAACCCTAACCCTAACCCTAAACCTAACCTACCCTAACCGTGACACTAACCCTAACCCTAATCCCTAAACTTAAACTTAACCCTAGCCCTAGCACTAGCCCTAATCCTAGCCCTAACCCTAGACCAAACCCTAAACCTAACCCTAACCCTAACCTAACCCTAGCCCGAACCCTAAACCTAACCCTAAACCTAACCCAAACCATAGCTCTAACCCTAGCCCTAGCCCTAACCCTAACCCTAAACTTAAACCTAACCCTAACCCTAGCCCTAACCCTAACAGTAACCCTAACACTAACCCTAACCCTAACCCTAACCCTAGCCCTAACCCTAACCTTACACTAAACCTAGACCTAGCCCTAGACAAAACCCTAACCCTAACCCTAACCTAACCATAATCCTAACACTATCTTTAAACCTAACCCTAACCCTAGCCCTAGCCCTAACCCTAACCCTAACCCTAACCCTAAACCTAGCCCTAATCCTAACCCTAACCCTAACCCTAAGCCTAAACCTAACCCTAAACCTAGCCCTAAACCTTACCCTAACCCTATACCTAACACTAACCCTAACCTTAACCCTAGCGCTAAACCTAACAATAACCCTAACCTAACCCTAACCCTAACCCTAACCCTAACCCTAAGCCTAAGCCTAAGCCTAACGCTAACCCTAAACCTAGCCCTAATCCTAACCCTAACTCTAACACTAACCCTAACCTAACCATAACCCTAACCCTATCTTTAACCCTAACACTAATCCTAGCCCTAAACCAAACCCTAACCCTAACCCTAATCCTAGCACTAACCCTAACCGTAACCCTAACTGTAACCCTAACCCTAACCCTAACCCTACCCTTAACCCTAACCATAACCCTAACCATAACCCTAACCCTAACCCTAACCCAAGCTCTAACCCAAGCCCTAGCACTAACACTATCCCTAACCCTAACCCTAACCCTAGCCCTAACCCTAACCCTTACCCTAAACCTAGCCCTAGCCCTAGACAAAACCCTAACCCTAACCCTAAACATAACCCTAACACTATCTTTAAACCTAACCCTAACCCTAGCCCTAGCCCTAACCCTAACCCTAAACCTAACCCTAAACCTAGCCCTAATCCTAACCCTAACCCTAACCCTAAGCCTAAACCTAACCCTAAACTTAGCCCTAAACCTAACCCTAACCCTATACCTAACTCTAACCCTAACCTTAACCCTAGCGCTAACCCTAACAGTAACCCTAACCTAACCCTAACCCTAACCCTAACCCTAACCCTAACCCTAACCCTAACCCTAACCCTAACTCTAACCCTAACCCTAAGCCTAACGCTAACCCTAAACCTAGCCCTAATCCTAACCCTAACCCTAACACTAACCCTAACCTAACCATAACCCTAACCCTATCTTTAACCCTAACCCTAACCCTAACCTAACCCTAACCCTAACCCTAACCCTAACCCTAACCCTGGCCCTAACCCTAACCCTAGCCCTAGCCCTAGCCCAAACCCTCACCCTAACCCTAAACCTAAACCTAACAATAGCACTAACCCTAACCCTAGCCCTAACCCTAACCCTTACCCTAAACCTAGCCCTAGCCCTAGACAAAACCCTAACCCTAACCCTAAACATAACCCTAACACTATCTTTAAACGTAACCCTAACCCTAGCCCAAGCCCTAACCCTAACCCTAAACCTAACCCTAAACCTAGCCCTAATCCTAACCCTAACCCTAACCCTAAGCCTAAACCTAACCCTAAACTTAGCCCTAAACCTAACCCTAACCCTATACCTAACTCTAACCCTAACCTTAACCCTAGCGCTAACCCTAACAGTAACCCTAACCTAACACTAAACCTAACCCTAACCCTAACCCTAACCCTAACCCTAACCCTAACCCTAACTCTAACCCTAACCCTAAGCCTAACGCTAACCCTAAACCTAGCCCTAATCCTAACCATAACCCTAACACTAACCCTAACCTAACCATAACCCTAACCCTATCTTTAACCCTAACCCTAACCCTAACCTAACCCTAACCCTAACCCTAACCCTAACCCTAACCCTGGCCCTAACCCTAACCCTAGCCCTAGCCCTAGCCCAAACCCTCACCCTAACCCTAAACCTAAACCTAACAATAGCACTAACCCTAACCCTAAACTTAACCCTAACCCTAAACCTAACCCTAACCCTAACCCTAAGCCTAACCTAACCATAACCCTAACCCTATCTTTAACCCTAACCCTAACCCTAGCAATAACCCTAACCCTAACCCTAACCCTAACCCTATACCAGCCCTAGCCCTAACCCTAACCATAACCCTAACCTAACCCTAAACCTAACCAAACCCTAACCCTAACCCTAACCCTAGCCCTAACCCTAACCCTAACCCTAAGCCTAACCCTAACCTTAACCCTAACCCTAACCCTAACCTAACCCTAACACTAATCATATTCCTAATCCTAGCCCTAGCCATAGTCCAAACCCTAACCCAAACCCTAACCCTAGCACTAACCCTAACACTAACCCTAGCCTTAACATAATCCTAACCCTAACTTTAGTTCTAGCTCTAGCCCTAACCGGAACCCTAAACCTAACCCTAAACCTAACCCTAACCTTAACCTTAACCCTAGCCCTAGACCTATCCCTAACCCTATCCCTGTCCCTAGACCAAACCCTAAAACTAACCCTAACGCTAACCTAACCATAGCCCAAACCCTAAACCTAACTATAAACATAGCCCAAGCCATAGCTCTAACCCTAACCCTAACTCTAACACTAACCCTAACCTAACCCTAACCCTAATCCTTTCCCTAGCCCAGCTGTAACCCTAACCCTAACTCTAAACCTAACCCTAACCTTAGCACTAAACCTAACTCTAACCCTAGCCCTAGCCCTAACCCTAAACCTAACCATAACCATAACCCTAACATAACCCCAAACCTAACCCTAACCCTAACCCTCACCCTAGCACTAACCCTAACTCTAACCCTAACACTAACCCTAACCCTAACCCTAACACTAGCCCTAACCCTAACCCTAACCCTAACCCTAACCCTAACCTAACCATAACCTTAACCCTATCTTTAACCCTAACCCTAGCCCTAACCCTAACCCTAACCCTAGTCCTAGCCCTAGAACAAACCCTAACATAACCCTAGCCCTAGCCCTATCCCTAGACAAAACCAAAACCCTAACCCAAACCCTAACCCTAACCCTAGCCCTAGCCCTAGCCCAAACCCTAACCCTAATCCTAAACCTAAACCTAACAATAGCACTAACCCTAACCCTAAACTTAACCCTAACCCTAAACCTAACCCTAACCCTAAACCTAACCCTAACCTAACCATAACCCTAACCCTATCTTTAACCCTAACCCTAACCCTAGCAATAACCCTAACCCTAACCCTAACCCTAACCCTAACCCTATACCTAACCCTAGCCCTAACCCTAACCATAACCCTAACCTAACCCTAAACCTAACCAAACCCTAACCCTAACCCTAACCCTAACCATAGCCCTAACCATAACCCTAAGCCTTACCCTAACCTTAACCCTAACCCTAACCCTAACCTAACCCTAACACTAATCATATTCCTAATCCTAGCCCTAGCCATAGTCCAAACCCTAACCCTAACCCTAACCCTAACCCTAACCCTAGCACTAACCCTAACACTAACCCTAGCCTTAACATAATCCTAACCCTAACTTTAGTTCTAGCCCTAGCCCTAACCGGAACCCTAAACCTAACCCTAAACCTAACCCTAACCTTAACCTTAACCCTAGCCCTATCCCTAGACCAAACCCTAAAACTAACCCTAACCCTAACCTAACCATAGCCCCAAACCCTAAACCTAACCATAAACCTAGCCCTAGCCATAGCTCTAACCCTAACCCTAACCCTAACACTAACCCTAACCTAACCCTAGCCCTAAACCTAACCCTAACCTAACCATAACCTTAACCCTATCTTTAACCCTAACCCTAACCCTAACCCTAACCCTAACCTAACCCTAACCCTAACCCTAACCCTAAGCCTAAGCCTAACACTAACCCTAAACCTAGCCCTAATCCTAACCCTAACCCTAACACTAACCACCAAAACCTAACCATAACCCTAACTCTATCTTTAACGCTAACACTAATCCTAGCCCTAGACCAAACCCTAACCCTAACCCTAATCCTAGCACTAACCCTAACCGTAACCCTAAATGTAACCCTAACCCTAACCCTAACCCTAGCCCTAACCCTAACCCTAACCCTAACCATAACCCTAACCCTAACCCTAACCCTAGCTCTAACCCTAGCCCTAGCCCTAACCCTAACCCTAACCCTAACCCTAACCCTAACCCTAAAACTAACACTAACCCTAACTCTAACCCTAGCCCTAAACCTAACCCTAACACTAACCTTCCCTAACCCTAACACTAACCCTAACCCTAAACCTAGCCCTAAACCTAACCCTAACCCTAACCCTAACCCTAAACCTAACCTACCCTAACCGTGACACTAACCCTAACCCTAATCCCTAAACTTAAACTTAACCCTAGCCCTAGCACTAGCCCTAATCCTAGCCCTAACCCTAGACCAAACCCTAAACCTAACCCTAACCCTAACCTAACCCTAGCCCGAACCCTAAACCTAACCCTAAACCTAACCCTAACCATAGCTCTAACCCTAGCCCTAGCCCTAACCCTAACCCTAAACTTAAACCTAACCCTAACCCTAGCCCTAACCCTAACAGTAACCCTAACACTAACCCTAACCCTAACCCTAACCCTAGCCCTAACCCTAACCTTACACTAAACCTAGACCTAGCCCTAGACAAAACCCTAACCCTAACCCTAACCTAACCATAACCCTAACACTATCTTTAAACCTAACCCTAACCCTAGCCCTAGCACTAACCCTAACCCTAACCCTAACCCTAAACCTAGCCCTAATCCTAACCCTAACCCTAACCCTAAGCCTAAACCTAACCCTAAACCTAGCCCTAAACCTTACCCTAACCCTATACCTAACACTAACCCTAACCTTAACCCTAGCGCTAAACCTAACAATAACCCTAACCTAACCCTAACCCTAACCCTAACCCTAACCCTAACCCTAAGCCTAAGCCTAAGCCTAACGCTAACCCTAAACCTAGCCCTAATCCTAACCCTAACTCTAACACTAACCCTAACCTAACCATAACCCTAACCCTATCTTTAACCCTAACACTAATCCTAGCCCTAAACCAAACCCTAACCCTAACCCTAATCCTAGCACTAACCCTAACCGTAACCCTAACTGTAACCCTAACCCTAACCCTAACCCTACCCTTAACCCTAACCCTAACCCTAACCATAACCCTAACCCTAACCCTAACCCAAGCTCTAACCCAAGCCCTAGCACTAACACTATCCCTAACCCTAACCCTAACCCTAGCCCTAACCCTAACCCTTACCCTAAACCTAGCCCTAGCCCTAGACAAAACCCTAACCCTAACCCTAAACATAACCCTAACACTATCTTTAAACGTAACCCTAACCCTAGCACAAGCCCTAACCCTAACCGTAAACCTAACCCTAAACCTAGCCCTAATCCTAACCCTAACCCTAACCCTAAGCCTAAACCTAACCCTAAACTTAGCCCTAAACCTAACCCTAACCCTATACCTAACTCTAACCCTAACCTTAACCCTAGCGCTAACCCTAACAGTAACCCTAACCTAACACTAAACCTAACCCTAACCCTAACCCTAACCCAGCCCTAACCCTAACCCTAACTCTAACCCTAACCCTAAGCCTAACGCTAACCCTAAACCTAGCCCTAATCCTAACCATAACCCTAACACTAACCCTAACCTAACCATAACCCTAACCCTATCTTTAACCCTAACCCTAACCCTAACCTAACCCTAACCCTAACCCTAACCCTAACCCTAACCCTGGCCCTAACCCTAACCCTAGCCCTAGCCCTAGCCCAAACCCTCACCCTAACCCTAAACCTAAACCTAACAATAGCACTAACCCTAACCCTAAACTTAACCCTAACCCTAAACCTAACCCTAACCCTAACCCTAAGCCTAACCTAACCATAACCCTAACCCTATCTTTAACCCTAACCCTAACCCTAGCAATAACCCTAACCCTAACCCTAACCCTAACCCTATACCAGCCCTAGCCCTAACCCTAACCATAACCCTAACCTAACCCTAAACCTAACCAAACCCTAACCCTAACCCTAACCCTAGCCCTAACCCTAACCCTAACCCTAAGCCTAACCCTAACCTTAACCCTAACCCTAACCCTAACCTAACCCTAACACTAATCATATTCCTAATCCTAGCCCTAGCCATAGTCCAAACCCTAACCCAAACCCTAACCCTAGCACTAACCCTAACACTAACCCTAGCCTTAACATAATCCTAACCCTAACTTTAGTTCTAGCTCTAGCCCTAACCGGAACCCTAAACCTAACCCTAAACCTAACCCTAACCTTAACCTTAACCCTAGCCCTAGACCTATCCCTAACCCTATCCCTGTCCCTAGACCAAACCCTAAAACTAACCCTAACGCTAACCTAACCATAGCCCAAACCCTAAACCTAACTATAAACATAGCCCTAGCCATAGCTCTAACCCTAACCCTAACTCTAACACTAACCCTAACCTAACCCTAACCCTAATCCTTTCCCTAGCCCAGCTGTAACCCTAACCCTAACTCTAAACCTAACCCTAACCTTAGCACTAAACCTAACTCTAACCCTAGCCCTAGCCCTAACCCTAAACCTAACCATAACCATAACCCTAACATAACCCAAAACCTAACCCTAACCCTAACCCTCACCCTAGCACTAACCCTAACTCTAACCCTAACACTAACCCTAACCCTAACCCTAACACTAGCCCTAACCCTAACCCTAACCCTAACCCTAACCTAACCATAACCTTAACCCTATCTTTAACCCTAACCCTAGCCCTAACCCTAACCCTAACCCTAGTCCTAGCCCTAGAACAAACCCTAACATAACCCTAGCCCTAGCCCTATCCCTAGACAAAACCAAAACCCTAACCCTAACCCTAACCCTAACCCTAGCCCTAGCCCTAGCCGAAACACTAACCCTAATCCTAAACCTAAACCTAACAATAGCACTAACCCTAACCCTAAACTTAACCCTAACCCTAAACCTAACCCTAACCCTAAACCTAACCCTAACCTAACCATAACCCTAACCCTATCTTTAACCCTAACCCTAACCCTAGCAATAACCCTAACCCTAACCCTAACCCTAACCCTAACCCTATACCTAACCCTAGCCCTAACCCTAACCATAACCCTAACCTAACCCTAAACCTAACCAAACCCTAACCCTAACCCTAACCCTAACCATAGCCCTAACCATAACCCTAAGCCTTACCCTAACCTTAACCCTAACCCTAACCCTAACCTAACCCTAACACTAATCATATTCCTAATCCTAGCCCTAGCCATAGTCCAAACCCTAACCCTAACCCTAAC
The DNA here is from genome assembly GCF_963455305.1 of Plecotus auritus. NCBI lineage: Eukaryota > Metazoa > Chordata > Mammalia > Chiroptera > Vespertilionidae > Plecotus > Plecotus auritus. Next base: position 119,337,399 of record NC_137770.1, on the reverse strand, counting down.
CCTAACCCTAACCCTAGCACTAACCCTAACACTAACCCTAGCCTTAACATAATCCTAACCCTAACTTTAGTTCTAGCCCTAGCCCTAACCGGAACCCTAAACCTAACCCTAAACCTAACCCTAACCTTAACCTTAACCCTAGCCCTATCCCTAGACCAAACCCTAAAACTAACCCTAACCCTAACCTAACCATAGCCCAAACCCTAAACCTAACCATAAACCTAGCCCTAGCCATAGCTCTAACCCTAACCCTAACCCTAACACTAACCCTAACCTAACCCTAACCCTAATCCTTTCCCTAGCCCAGCTGTAACCCTAACCCTAACTCTAACCCTAACCCTCAACCTAGCACTAACCCTAAATCTAACCCTAACACTAACCCTAACCTAACCCTAGCCCTAAACCTAACCCTAACCTAACCATAACCTTAACCCTATCTTTAACCCTAACCCTAACCCTAACCCTAACCCTAACCTAACCCTAACCCTAACCCTAACCCTAAGCCTAAGCCTAACGCTAACCCTAAACCTAGCCCTAATCCTAACCCTAACCCTAACACTAACCCAAACCTAACCATAACCCTAACTCTATCTTTAACGCTAACACTAATCCTAGCCCTAGACCAAACCCTAACCCTAACCCTAATCCTAGCACTAACCCTAACCGTAACCCTAACTGTAACCCTAACCCTAACCCTAACCCTAGCCCTAACCCTAACCCTAACCCTAACCCTAAAACTAACACTAACCCTAACTCTAACCCTAGCCCTAAACCTAACCCTAACACTAACCTTCCCTAACCCTAACACTAACCCTAACCCTAAACCTAGCCCTAAACCTAACCCTAACCCTAACCCTAACCCTAAACCTAACCTACCCTAACCGTGACACTAACCCTAACCCTAATCCCTAAACTTAAACTTAACCCTAGCCCTAGCACTAGCCCTAATCCTAGCCCTAGCTCTAACCCTAGCCCTAGCCCTAACCCTAACCCTAACCCTAACCCTAACCCTAACCCTAAAACTAACACTAACCCTAACTCTAACCCTAGCCCTAAACCTAACCCTAACACTAACCTTCCCTAACCCTAACACTAACCCTAACCCTAAACCTAGCCCTAAACCTAACCCTAACCCTAACCCTAACCCTAACCCTAACCCTAACCCTGGCCCTAGCCCTAACCCTAACCATAACCTTAACACTAACCCTAACACTAAACCTAGCCCTAACCATAACCCTAACCTTAACCCTAACCCTAACCCTAACCCTAACCCTAACCCTAAACATAACCCTAACATAACCCTAAACCTAACCCTAACCCTAACCCTCACCCTAAACCTAAGCCTAACGCTAACGCTAAACCAAGCCTAACCCTAAACCTAGCCCTAACCCTAACAATAACCCTAACACTAACCCTAACCCTAACCCTAACCCTAACCCTAACCCAAACCCTAACCCTAACCCTAACCTAACCGTAGCCTTAACCCTACCCTAACCCTAAACCTCGCGCTAGCCATAGACCTAACCCTAACCCTAAACTAACCCTAACACAAAACTAACCCTAGCCCTTGCCCTAGTACTAACCCTAACCCTAACCCTAGCCCTAACCCTACCCCTAACCCTAACCCTAACCCTAGCCCTAGCCCTAGCCCTAGACAAAACCCTAACCCTAACCCAGCCCTAATCCTAACCCTAACCCTAACCCTAACCCTAACCCTAACCCAAACCTAAGATTAACACTACACCTAGCCCTAACCCTAACACTACCCTAACCCTAACACAAACCCTAACCCTAACCTAACCCTAACACTAAACCTAACCCTAGCCCTTGCCCTAGTACTAACCCTAACCCTAACCCTAGCCCTAGCCCTAGACTAAACCCTAACCGTAACCCTACCCTAGCACTAACCCTAACTCTTACCTGAGCCCTAGCCCTAGACCAAACCCTAACCCTAACCCTATCCCTAGCACTAGCCCTAGACAAAACCCTAACCCTAAGCCTAGCAGTAGCCATAGCCCTAACCCTAACCCTAACCATAACACTAACATTAACACTAACCTAACCCTAACACTAACCCTAACACTACATCTAACCCTAGCCCTAGCCCTAATCCTAACCCTAACCCTAGCCCTAGCCCTAGAACAAACACTAACCATAAGCCTATCCCTAGCCCTAGCCCTAGACAAAACCCTAAACCTAACCCTAACCCTAACCCTAACCCTGGCCCTAGCCCTAACCCTAACCATAACCTTAACACTAACTCTAACACTAAACCTAGCCCTAACCATAACCCTAACCTTAACCCTAACACTAACCCTAACCCTAACCCTAAACATAACCCTAACATAACCCTAAACCTAACCCTAACCCTAACCCTCACCCTAAACCTAAGCCTAATGCTAACGCTAAACCAAGCCTAACCCTAAACCTAGCCCTAACCCTAACAATAACCCTAACACTAACCCTAACCCTAACCGTAACCCTAGCCCTAACCCTAACCCTAACCCTAAACATAACACTGGCCCTAACCCTAACCCTAACCCTAACCCTAAACCTAAACCTAACCCTAACCCTAGCCCTAACACTAAAAATAACCCTAACACTAACCCTAACCCTAACGTAACCATAACCCTAACCCTATCTTTAACACTAACACTAACCCTAGCCCTAAACCGAACCCTAAACCTAACCCTAACCCTAGCCCTAATCCTAACCGTAACCCTAACTGTAACCCTAACTCTAACCTAACCATAACCCTAACCCTATCTTTAACCCTAACCCTAGCCCTAAACCGAACCCTAACCCTAACCCTAACCCTAGCCCTAATCCTAACCGTAACCCTTACTGTAACCCTAACCCTAACCCTAACCCTAACACTAACACTAACCCTAACCCTAACCCTAACCCTAACCCTAACCCTAACCCTAATCCAACCATAACCCTAACCCTAAACCTAACCCTACCCTAACCTACCCTAACCCTGACACTAACCCTAACCCTAACTCTAACCCTAACACTAACCCTAACCCTAACCCTAACACTAGCCCTAACCCTAACCCTAACCCTAACCCTAACCTAACCATAACCTTAACCCTATCTTTAACCCTAACCCTAGCCCTAACCCTAATCCTAACCCTAACCCTAGCCCTAGCCCTAGACAAAACCCTAACCCTAACCCTAACCCTAACCCTAACCTAACCATAATCCTAACCTTATCTTTAATCCTAACCTTGACCCTAGCCCTAACCCTAACCCTAACCCTAACCCTAACCCTAACCCTGGCCCTAGCCCTAACCCTAACCCTAACCCTAGTCCTAGCCCTAGAACAAACCCTAACATAACCCTAGCCCTAGCCCTATCCCTAGACAAAACCAAAACCCTAACCCTAACCCTAACCCTAGCCCTAGCCCTAGCCCAAACCCTAACCCTAATCCTAAACCTAAACCTAACAATAGCACTAACCCTAACCCTAAACTTAACCCTAACCCTAAACCTAACCCTAACCCTAAACCTAACCCTAACCTAACAATAACCCTAACCCTATCTTTAACCCTAACCCTAACCCTAGCAATAACCCTAACCCTAACCCTAACCCTAACCCTATACCAGCCCTAGCCCTAACCCTAACCATAACCCTAACCTAACCCTAAACCTAACCAAACCCTAACCCTAACCCTAACCCTAACCCTAACCCTAAGCCTAACCCTAACCTTAACCCTAACCCTAACCCTAACCTAACCCTAACACTAATCATATTCCTAATCCTAGCCCTAGCCATAGTCCAAACCCTAACCCAAACCCTAACCCTAGCACTAACCCTAACACTAACCCTAGCCTTAACATAATCCTAACCCTAACTTTAGTTCTAGCCCTAGCCCTAACCGGAACCCTAAACCTAACCCTAAACCTAACCCTAACCTTAACCTTAACCCTAGCCCTAGACCTATCCCTAACCCTATCCCTGTCCCTAGACCAAACCCTAAAACTAACCCTAACGCTAACCTAACCATAGCCCAAACCCTAAACCTAACTATAAACATAGCCCTAGCCATAGCTCTAACCCTAACCCTAACTCTAACACTAACCCTAACCTAACCCTAACCCTAATCCTTTCCCTAGCCCAGCTGTAACCCTAACCCTAACTCTAAACCTAAGCCTAAACTTAGCACTAAACCTAACTCTAACCCTAGCCCTAGCCCTAACCCTAATCCTAACCATAACCATAACCCTAACATAACCCAAAACCTAACCCTAACCCTAACCCTCCCCTAGCACTAACCCTAACTCTAACCCTAACACTAACCCTAACCCTAACCCTAACACTAGCCCTAACCCTAACCCTAACCCTAACCCTAACCTAACCATAACCTTAACCCTATCTTTAACCCTAACCCTAGCCCTAACCCTAACCCTAACCCTAGTCCTAGCCCTAGCCCAAACCCTAACCCTAATCCTAAACCTAAACCTAACAATAGCACTAACCCTAACCCTAAACTTAACCCTAACCCTAAACCTAACCCTAACCCTAAACCTAACCCTAACCTAACCATAACCCTAACCCTATCTTTAACCCTAACCCTAACCCTAGCAATAACCCTAACCCTAACCCTAACCCTAACCCTAACCCTATACCTAACCCTAGCCCTAACCCTAACCATAACCCTAACCTAACCCTAAACCTAACCAAACCCTAACCCTAACCCTAACCCTAACCATAGCCCTAACCATAACCCTAAGCCTTACCCTAACCTTAACCCTAACCCTAACCCTAACCTAACCCTAACACTAATCATATTCCTAATCCTAGCCCTAGCCATAGTCCAAACCCTAAACCTAACCCTAACCCTAACCCTAACCCTAGCACTAACCCTAACACTAACCCTAGCCTTAACATAATCCTAACCCTAACTTTAGTTCTAGCCCTAGCCCTAACCGGAACCCTAAACCTAACCCTAAACCTAACCCTAACCTTAACCTTAACCCTAGCCCTATCCCTAGACCAAACCCTAAAACTAACCCTAACCCTAACCTAACCATAGCCCAAACCCTAAACCTAACCATAAACCTAGCCCTAGCCATAGCTCTAACACTAACCCTAACCCTAACACTAACCCTAACCCAACCCTAACCCTAATCCTTTCCCTAGCCCAGCTGTAACCCTAACCCTAACTCTAACCCTAACCCTCAACCTAGCACTAACCCTAAATCTAACCCTAACACTAACCCTAACCTAACCCTAGCCCTAAACCTAACCCTAAACCTAACCATAACCTTAACCCTATCTTTAACCCTAAACCTAACCCTAACCCTAACCCTAACCCTAACCTAACCCTAACCCTAACCCTAACCCTAAGCCTAAGCCTAACGCTAACCCTAAACCTAGCCCTAATCCTAACCCTAACCCTAACACTAACCCAAACCTAACCATAACCCTAACTCTATCTTTAACGCTAACACTAATCCTAGCCCTAGACCAAACCCTAACCCTAACCCTAATCCTAGCACTAACCCTAACCGTAACCCTAACTGTAACCCTAACCCTAACCCTAACCCTAGCCCTAACCCTAACCCTAACCCTAACCATAACCCTAACCCTAACCCTAACCCTAGCTCTAACCCTAGCCCTAGCCCTAACCCTAACCCTAACCCTAACCCTAACCCTAACCCTAAAACTAACACTAACCCTAACTCTAACCCTAGCCCTAAACCTAACCCTAACACTAACCTTCCCTAACCCTAACACTAACCCTAACCCTAAACCTAGCCCTAAACCTAACCCTAACCCTAACCCTAACCCTAACCCTAACCCTAACCCTGGCCCTAGCCCTAACCCTAACCATAACCTTAACACTAACCCTAACACTAAACCTAGCCCTAACCATAACCCTAACCTTAACCCTAACCCTAACCCTAACCCTAACCCTAACCCTAAACATAACCCTAACATAACCCTAAACCTAACCCTAACCCTAACCCTCACCCTAAACCTAAGCCTAACGCTAACGCTAAACCAAGCCTAACCCTAAACCTAGCCGTAACCCTAACAATAACCCTAACACTAACCCTAACCCTAACCCTAACCCTAACCCTAACCCAAACCTAACACTAACACTACACCTAGACCTAACCCTAACCCTAACACTAACCCTAACCCTAACCCTAACCCTAGCCCTAGCCCTAACCCTAACCCTAACCCTAACCTAACCGTAGCCTTAACCCTACCCTAACCCTAAACCTCGCGCTAGCCATAGACCTAACCCTAACCCTAAACTAACCCTAACACAAAACTAACCCTAGCCCTTGCCCTAGTACTAACCCTAACCCTAACCCTAGCCCTAACCCTACCCCTAACCCTAACCCTAACCCTAGCCCTAGCCCTAGCCCTAGACAAAACCCTAACCCTAACCCAGCCCTAATCCTAACCCTAACCCTAACCCTAACCCTAACCCTAACCCTAACCCAAACCTAAGATTAACACTACACCTAGCCCTAACCCTAACACTACCCTAACCCTAACACAAACCCTAACCCTAACCTAACCCTAACACTAAACCTAACCCTAGCCCTTGCCCTAGTACTAACCCTAACCCTAACCCTAGCCCTAGCCCTAGACTAAACCCTAACCGTAACCCTACCCTAGCACTAACCCTAACTCTTACCTGAGCCCTAGCCCTAGACCAAACCCTAACCCTAACCCTATCCCTAGCACTAGCCCTAGACAAAACCCTAACCCTAAGCCTAGCAGTAGCCATAGCCCTAACCCTAACCCTAACCCTAACACTAACATTAACACTAACCTAACCCTAACACTAACCCTAACACTACATCTAACCCTAGCCCTAGCCCTAATCCTAACCCTAACCCTAGCCCTAGCCCTAGAACAAACACTAACCATAAGCCTATCCCTAGCCCTAGCCCTAGACAAAACCCTAAACCTAACCCTAACCCTAACCCTAACCCTGGCCCTAGCCCTAACCCTAACCATAACCTTAACACTAACTCTAACACTAAACCTAGCCCTAACCATAACCCTAACCTTAACCCTAACCCTAACCCTAACCCTAACCCTAAACATAACCCTAACATAACCCTAAACCTAACCCTAACCCTAACCCTCACCCTAAACCTAAGCCTAATGCTAACGCTAAACCAAGCCTAACCCTAAACCTAGCCCTAACCCTAACAATAACCCTAACACTAACCCTAACCCTAACCGTAACCCTAGCCCTAACCCTAACCCTAACCCTAAACATAACACTGGCACTAACCCTAACCCTAACCCTAACCCTAACCCTAGCCCTAATCCTAACCGTAACCCTAACTGTAACCCTAACTCTAACCTAACCATAACCCTAACCCTATCTTTAACCCTAACCCTAGCCCTAAACCGAACCCTAACCCTATCCCTAACCCTAGCCCTAATCCTAACCGTAACCCTTACTGTAACCCTAACCCTAACCCTAACCCTAACACTAACACTAACCCTAACCCTAACCCTAACCCTAACCCTAACCCTAACCCTAATCCAACCATAACCCTAACCCTAAACCTAACCCTAACCCTAACCTACCCTAACCCTGACACTAACCCTAACCCTAACTCTAACCCTAACACTAACCCTAACCCTAACCCTAACACTAGCCCTAACCCTAACCCTAACCCTAACCCTAACCTAACCATAACCTTAACCCTATCTTTAACCCTAACCCTAGCCCTAACCCTAATCCTAACCCTAACCCTAGCCCTAGCCCTAGACAAAACCCTAACCCTAACCCTAACCCTAACCCTAACCTAACCATAATCCTAACCTTATCTTTAATCCTAACCTTGACCCTAACCCTAACCCTAACCCTAACCCTAACCCTAACCCTAACCCTGGCCCTAGCCCTAACCCTAACCCTAACCCTAGTCCTAGCCCTAGAACAAACCCTAACATAACCCTAGGCCTAGCCCTATCCCTAGACAAAACCAAAACCCTAACCCTAACCCTAACCCTAACACTAACCCTGGCCCTAGCCGAAACCATAACCCTAACCTTAACCCTAACCCTAACCATAACCCTAACCCTAACCATAACCATAACCCTAGCCGTAACCCTAATTATAACTCTAACCTACCTCTGAACCTAAGCCTAACCCTATCCCTCACCCTAACCCTAACCATAGCTCTAAAATTAGCCTTAACCTTAACCCTAAACCTAACCCTAACCCTAACCCTAACCCTAACCATAACCCTAACATAACCCAAAACCTAACCCTAACCCTAGTCCTCACCCTAGCACTAACCCTAACTCTAACCCTAACACTAACCCTAACCCTAACCTAACCCTATCCCTAAACCTAACCCTTACACTAAACCTAGCGTTAGCCCTAGACAAAACCCTAACGCTAACCCTAACCTAACCATAACCCTAACACTATCTTTAATCCTAACCCTAACCCTAGCCATAGCCCTAACCCTAACCCTAACCCTAACCCTAAACCTAGCCCTAATCCTAACCCTAACCCTAACCCTAAGCCTAAACCTAACCCTAAACCTAGCCCTAAACCTAACCCTAACCCTATACAAAACTCTAACCCTAACCTTAACCCTAGCGCTAAACCTAACAATAACCCTAACCTAACCCTAACCCTAACCCTAACCCTAACCCTAAGCCTAACGCTAACCCTAAACCTAGCCCTAACCCTAACCCTAACCCTAACCCTAACCCTAACCTAACCCTAACACTAATCATATTCCTAATCCTAGCCCTAGCCATAGTCCAAACCCTAACCCAAACCCTAACCCTAGCACTAACCCTAACACTAACCCTAGCCTTAACATAATCCTAACCCTAACTTTAGTTCTAGCCCTAGCCCTAACCGGAACCCTAAACCTAACCCTAAACCTAACCCTAACCTTAACCTTAACCCTAGCCCTAGACCTATCCCTAACCCTATCCCTGTCCCTAGACCAAACCCTAAAACTAACCCTAACGTTAACCTAACCATAGCCCAAACCCTAAACCTAACTATAAACATAGCCCTAGCCATAGCTCTAATCCTAACCCTAACTCTAACACTAACCCTAACCTAACCCTAACCCTAATCCTTTCCCTAGCCCAGCTGTAACCCTAACCCTAACTCTAAACCTAACCCTAAACTTAGCACTAAACCTAACTCTAACCCTAGCCCTAGCCCTAACCCTAAACCTAACCATAACCATAACCCTAACATAACCCAAAACCTAACCCTAACCCTAACCCTCACCCTAGCACTAACCCTAACTCTAACCCTAACACTAACCCTAACCCTAACCCTAACACTAGCCCTAACCCTAACCCTAACCCTAACCCTAACCTAACCATAACCTTAACCCTATCTTTAACCCTAACCCTAGCCCTAACCCTAACCCTAACCCTAGTCCTAGCCCTAGAACAAACCCTAACATAACCCTAGCCCTAGCCCTATCCCTAGACAAAACCAAAACCCTAACCCTAACCCTAACCCTAACCCTAGCCCTAGCCCTAGCCCAAACCCTAACCCTAATCCTAAACCTAAACCTAACAATAGCACTAACCCTAACCCTAAACTTAACCCTAACCCTAAACCTAACCCTAACCCTAAACCTAACCCTAACCTAACCATAACCCTAACCCTATCTTTAACCCTAACCCTAACCCTAGCAATAACCCTAACCCTAACCCTAACCCTAACCCTAACCCTATACCTAACCCTAGCCCTAACCCTAACCATAACCCTAACCTAACCCTAAACCTAACCAAACCCTAACCCTAACCCTAACCCTAACCATAGCCCTAACCATAACCCTAAGCCTTACCCTAACCTTAACCCTAACCCTAACCCTAACCTAACCCTAACACTAATCATATTCCTAATCCTAACCCTAGCCATAGTCCAAACCCTAAACCTAACCCTAACCCTAACCCTAACCCTAGCACTAACCCTAACACTAACCCTAGCCTTAACATAATCCTAACCCTAACTTTAGTTCTAGCCCTAGCCCTAACCGGAACCCTAAACCTAACCCTAAACCTAACCCTAACCTTAACCTTAACCCTAGCCCTATCCCTAGACCAAACCCTAAAACTAACCCTAACCCTAACCTAACCATAGCCCAAACCCTAAACCTAACCATAAACCTAGCCCTAGCCATAGCTCTAACCCTAACCCTAAACCTAACACTAACCCTAACCCAACCCTAACCCTAATCCTTTCCCTAGCCCAGCTGTAACCCTAACCCTAACTCTAACCCTAACCCTCAACCTAGCACTAACCCTAAATCTAACCCTAACACTAACCCTAACCTAACCCTAGCCCTAAACCTAACCCTAAACCTAACCCTAACCTAACCATAACCTTAACCCTATCTTTAACCCTAAACCTAACCCTAACCCTAACCCTAACCTAACCCTAACCCTAACCCTAACCCTAAGCCTAAGCCTAACGCTAACCCTAAACCTAGCCCTAATCCTAACCCTAACCCTAACACTAACCCAAACCTAACCATAACCCTAACTCTATCTTTAACGCTAACACTAATCCTAGCCCTAGACCAAACCCTAACCCTAACCCTAATCCTAGCACTAACCCTAACCGTAACCCTAACTGTAACCCTAACCCTAACCCTAACCCTAGCCCTAACCCTAACCCTAACCCTAACCATAACCCTAACCCTAACCCTAACCCTAGCTCTAACCCTAGCCCTAGCCCTAACCCTAACCCTAACCCTAACCCTAACCCTAACCCTAAAACTAACACTAACCCTAACTCTAACCCTAGCCCTAAACCTAACCCTAACACTAACCTTCCCTAACCCTAACACTAACCCTAACCCTAAACCTAGCCCTAAACCTAACCCTAACCCTAACCCTAACCCTAACCCTAACCCTGGCCCTAGCCCTAACCCTAACCATAACCTTAACACTAACCCTAACACTAAACCTAGCCCTAACCATAACCCTAACCTTAACCCTAACCCTAACCCTAACCCTAACCCTAACCCTAAACATAACCCTAACATAACCCTAAACCTAACCCTAACCCTAACCCTCACCCTAAACCTAAGCCTAACGCTAACGCTAAACCAAGCCTAACCCTAAACCTAGCCCTAACCCTAACAATAACCCTAACACTAACCCTAACCCTAACCCTAACCCTAACCCTAACCCAAACCTAACACTAACACTACACCTAGACCTAACCCTAACCCTAACACTAACCCTAACCCTAACCCTAACCCTAGCCCTAGCCCTAACCCTAACCCTAACCCTAACCTAACCGTAGCCTTAACCCTACCCTAACCCTAAACCTCGCGCTAGCCATAGACCTAACCCTAACCCTAAACTAACCCTAACACAAAACTAACCGTAGCCCTTGCCCTAGTACTAACCCTAACCCTAACCCTAGCCCTAACCCTACCCCTAACCCTAACCCTAACCCTAGCCCTAGCCCTAGCCCTAGACAAAACCCTAACCCTAACCCAGCCCTAATCCTAACCCTAACCCTAACCCTAACCCTAACCCTAACCCTAACCCAAACCTAAGATTAACACTACACCTAGCCCTAACCCTAACACTACCCTAACCCTAACACAAACCCTAACCCTAACCTAACCCTAACACTAAACCTAACCCTAGCCCTTGCCCTAGTACTAACCCTAACCCTAACCCTAGCCCTAGACCAAACCCTAACCCTACCCTATCCCTAGCACTAGCCCTAGACAAAACCCTAACCCTAAGCCTAGCAGTAGCCATAGCCCTAACCCTAACCCTAACCCTAACACTAACATTAACACTAACCTAACCCTAACACTAACCCTAACACTACATCTAACCCTAGCCCTAGCCCTAATCCTAACCCTAACCCTAGCCCTAGCCCTAGAACAAACACTAACCATAAGCCTATCCCTAGCCCTAGCCCTAGACAAAACCCTAAACCTAACCCTAACCCTAACCCTCACCCTGGCCCTAGCCCTAACCCTAACCATAACCTTAACACTAACCCTAACCCTAACCCTAACCCTAAACATAACCCTAACATAACCCTAAACCTAACCCTAACCCTAACCCTCACCCTAAACCTAAGCCTAATGCTAACGCTAAACCAAGCCTAACCCTAAACCTAGCCCTAACCCTAACAATAACCCTAACACTAACCCTAACCCTAACCGTAACCCTAGCCCTAACCCTAACCCTAACCCTAAACATAACACTGGCACTAACCCTAACCCTAACCCTAACCCTAAACCTAAACCTAACCCTAACCCTAGCCCTAACACTAAAAATAACCCTAACACTAACCCTAACCCTAACGTAACCATAACCCTAACCCTATCTTTAACACTAACACTAACCCTAGCCCTAAACCGAACCCTAAACCTAACCCTAACCCTAGCCCTAATCCTAACCGTAACCCTAACTGTAACCCTAACTCTAACCTAACCATAACCCTAACCCTATCTTTAACCCTAACCCTAGCCCTAAACCGAACCCTAACCCTAACCCTAACCCTAGCCCTAATCCTAACCGTAACCCTTACTGTAACCCTAACCCTAACCCTAACCCTAACACTAACCCTAACCCTAACCCTAACCCTAACCCTAACCCTAACCCTAACCCTAATCCAACCATAACCCTAACCCTAAACCTAACCCTAACCCTAACCTACCCTAACCCTGACACACCCTAACCCTAACTCTAACCCTAACACTAACCCTAACCCTAACCCTAACACTAGCCCTAACCCTAACCCTAACCCTAACCCTAACCTAACCATAACCTTAACCCTATCTTTAACCCTAACCCTAGCCCTAACCCTAATCCTAACCCTAACCCTAGCCCTAGCCCTAGACAAAACCCTAACCCTAACCCTAACCCTAACCCTAACCTAACCATAATCCTAACCTTATCTTTAATCCTAACCTTGACCCTAGCCCTAACCCTAACCCTAACCCTAACCCTAACCCTAACCCTAACCCTGGCCCTAGCCCTAACCCTAACCCTAACCCTAGTCCTAGCCCTAGAACAAACCCTAACATAACCCTAGGCCTAGCCCTATCCCTAGACAAAACCAAAACCCTAACCCTAACCCTAACCCTAACACTAACCCTGGCCCTAGCCGAAACCATAACCCTAACCTTAACCCTAACCCTAACCATAACCCTAACCCTAACCATAACCATAACCCTAGCCGTAACCCTAATTATAACTCTAACCTACCTCTGAACCTAAGCCTAACCCTATCCCTAACCCTAACCCTAACCATAGCTCTAAAATTAGCCTTAACCTTAACCCTAAACCTAACCCTAACCCTAACCCTAACCCTAACCATAACCCTAACATAACCCAAAACCTAACCCTAACCCTAGTCCTCACCCTAGCACTAACCCTAACTCTAACCCTAACACTAACCCTAACCCTAACCTAACCCTATCCCTAAACCTAACCCTTACACTAAACCTAGCGTTAGCCCTAGACAAAACCCTAACGCTAACCCTAACCTAACCATAACCCTAACACTATCTTTAATCCTAACCCTAACCCTAGCCATAGCCCTAACCCTAACCCTAACCCTAACCCTAAACCTAGCCCTAATCCTAACCCTAACCCTAACCCTAAGCCTAAACCTAACCCTAAACCTAGCCCTAAACCTAACCCTAACCCTATACAAAACTCTAACCCTAAACTTAACCCTAGCGCTAAACCTAACAATAACCCTAACCTAACCCTAACCCTAACCCTAACCCTAACCCTAACCCTAAGCCTAACGCTAACCCTAAACCTAGCAATAACCCTAACCCTAACCCTAACCCTAACCCTAGCCCTAACCCTAATCCTAACCCTAACCCTAGCCCTAGCCCTAGACAAAACCCTAACCCTAACACTAACCCTAACTCTAACCTAACCATAATCCTAACCTTATCTTTAATCCTAACCTTGACCCTAGCCCTAACCCTAACCCTAACCCTAACCCTGGCCCTAGCCCTAACCCTAACCCTAACCCTAGTCCTAGCCCTAGAACAAACCCTAACATAACCCTAGCCCTAGCCCTAGCCCTAGACAAAACCAAAACCCTAACCCTAACCCTAACCCTAACCCTAGCCCTAGCCCTAGCCCAAACCCTAACCCTAATCCTAAACCTAAACCTAACAATAGCACTAACCCTAACCCTAAACTTAACCCTAACCCTAAACCTAACCCTAACCCTAAACCTAACCCTAACCTAACCATAACCCTAACCCTATCTTTAACCCTAACCCTAACCCTAGCAATAACCCTAACCCTAACCCTAACCCTAACCCTAACCCTATACCTAACCCTAGCCCTAACCCTAACCATAACCCTAACCTAACCCTAAACCTAACCAAACCCTAACCCTAACCCTAACCCTAACCATAGCCCTAACCATAACCCTAAGCCTTACCCTAACCTTAACCCTAACCCTAACCCTAACCTAACCCTAACACTAATCATATTCCTAATCCTAACCCTAGCCATAGTCCAAACCCTAACCCTAACCCTAACCCTAACCCTAACTTTAACCCTAACCCTAACCTAACCATAGCCCAAACCCTAAACCTAACCATAAACCTAGCCCTAGCCATAGCTCTAACCCTAACCCTAACCCTAACACTAACCCTAACCCAACCCTAACCCTAATCCTTTCCCTAGCCCAGCTGTAACCCTAACCCTAACTCTAACCCTAACCCTCAACCTAGCATTAACCCTAAATCTAACCCTAACACTAACCCTAACCTAACCCTAGCCCTAAACCTAACCCTAAACCTAACCATAACCTTAACCCTATCTTTAACCCTAAACCTAACCCTAACCCTAACCCTAACCCTAACCTAACCCTAACCCTAACCCTAACCCTAAGCCTAAGCCTAACGCTAACCCTAAACCTAGCCCTAATCCTAACCCTAACCCTAACACTAACCCAAACCTAACCATAACCCTAACTCTATCTTTAACGCTAACACTAATCCTAGCCCTAGACCAAACCCTAACCCTAACCCTAATCCTAGCACTAACCCTAACCGTAACCCTAACTGTAACCCTAACCCTAACCCTAACCCTAGCCCTAACCCTAACCCTAACCCTAACCATAACCCTAACCCTAACCCTAACCCTAGCTCTAACCCTAGCCCTAGCCCTAACCCTAACCCTAACCCTAACCCTAACCCTAACCCTAAAACTAACACTAACCCTAACTCTAACCCTAGCCCTAAACCTAACCCTAACACTAACCTTCCCTAACCCTAACACTAACCCTAACCCTAAACCTAGCCCTAAACCTAACCCTAACCCTAACCCTAACCCTAACCCTAACCCTAACCCTGGCCCTAGCCCTAACCCTAACCATAACCTTAACACTAACCCTAACACTAAACCTAGCCCTAACCATAACCCTAACCTTAACCCTAACCCTAACCCTAACCCTAACCCTAACCCTAAACATAACCCTAACATAACCCTAAACCTAACCCTAACCCTAACCCTCACCCTAAACCTAAGCCTAACGCTAACGCTAAACCAAGCCTAACCCTAAACCTAGCCCTAACCCTAACAATAACCCTAACACTAACCCTAACCCTAACCCTAACCCTAACCCAAACCTAACACTAACACTACACCTAGACCTAACCCTAACCCTAACACTAACCCTAACCCTAACCCTAACCCTAGCCCTAGCCCTAACCCTAACCCTAACCCTAACCTAACCGTAGCCTTAACCCTACCCTAACCCTAAACCTCGCGCTAGCCATAGACCTAACCCTAACCCTAAACTAACCCTAACACAAAACTAACCGTAGCCCTTGCCCTAGTACTAACCCTAACCCTAACCCAGCCCTAATCCTAACCCTAACCCTAACCCTAACCCTAACCCTAACCCTAACCCAAACCTAAGATTAACACTACACCTAGCCCTAACCCTAACACTACCCTAACCCTAACACAAACCCTAACCCTAACCTAACCCTAACACTAAACCTAACCCTAGCCCTTGCCCTAGTACTAACCCTAACCCTAAACCTAGCCCTAGCCCTAGACTAAACCCTAACCGTAACCCTACCCTAGCACTAACCCTAACTCTTACCTGAGCCCTAGCCCTAGACCAAACCCTAACCCTACCCTATCCCTAGCACTAGCCCTAGACAAAACCCTAACCCTAAGCCTAGCAGTAGCCATAGCCCTAACCCTAACCCTAACCCTAACACTAACATTAACACTAACCTAACCCTAACACTAACCCTAACACTACATCTAACCCTAGCCCTAGCCCTAATCCTAACCCTAACCCTAGCCCTAGCCCTAGAACAAACACTAACCATAAGCCTATCCCTAGCCCTAGCCCTAGACAAAACCCTAAACCTAACCCTAACCCTAACCCTAACCCTGGCCCTAGCCCTAACCCTAACCATAACCTTAACACTAACTCTAACACTAAACCTAGCCCTAACCATAACCCTAACCTTAACCCTAACCCTAACCCTAACCCTAACCCTAAACATAACCCTAACATAACCCTAAACCTAACCCTAACCCTAACCCTCACCCTAAACCTAAGCCTAATGCTAACGCTAAACCAAGCCTAACCCTAAACCTAGCCCTAACCCTAACAATAACCCTAACACTAACCCTAACACTAACCGTAACCCTAGCCCTAACCCTAACCCTAACCCTAAACATAACACTGGCACTAACCCTAACCCTAACCCTAACCCTAAACCTAAACCTAACCCTAACCCTAGCCCTAACACTAAAAATAACCCTAACACTAACCCTAACCCTAACGTAACCATAACCCTAACCCTATCTTTAACACTAACACTAACCCTAGCCCTAAACCGAACCCTAAACCTAACCCTAACCCTAGCCCTAATCCTAACCGTAACCCTAACTGTAACCCTAACTCTAACCTAACCATAACCCTAACCCTATCTTTAACCCTAATCCTAGCCCTAAACCGAACCCTAACCCTAACCCTAACCCTAGCCCTAATCCTAACCGTAACCCTTACTGTAACCCTAACCCTAACCCTAACCCTAACACTAACACTAACCCTAACCCTAACCCTAACCCTAACCCTAACCCTAACCCTAATCCAACCATAACCCTAACCCTAAACCTAACCCTAACCCTAACCTACCCTAACCCTGACACTAACCCTAACCCTAACTCTAACCCTAACACTAACCCTAACCCTAACCCTAACACTAGCCCTAACCCTAACCCTAACCCTAACCCTAACCTAACCATAACCTTAACCCTATCTTTAACCCTAACCCTAGCCCTAACCCTAATCCTAACCCTAACCCTAGCCCTAGCCCTAGACAAAACCCTAACCCTAACCCTAACCCTAACCCTAACCTAACCATAATCCTAACCTTATCTTTAATCCTAACCTTGACCCTAGCCCTAACCCTAACCCTAACCCTAACCCTAACCCTAACCCTAACCCTGGCCCTAGCCCTAACCCTAACCCTAACCCTAGTCCTAGCCCTAGAACAAACCCTAACATAACCCTAGGCCTAGCCCTATCCCTAGACAAAACCAAAACCCTAACCCTAACCCTAACCCTAACACTAACCCTGGCCCTAGCCGAAACCATAACCCTAACCTTAACCCTAACCCTAACCATAACCCTAACCCTAACCATAACCATAACCCTAGCCGTAACCCTAATTATAACTCTAACCTACCTCTGAACCTAAGCCTAACCCTATCCCTAACCCTAACCCTAACCATAGCTCTAAAATTAGCCTTAACCTTAACCCTAAACCTAACCCTAACCCTAACCCTAACCCTAACCATAACCCTAACATAACCCAAAACCTAACCCTAACCCTAGTCCTCACCCTAGCACTAACCCTAACTCTAACCCTAACACTAACCCTAACCCTAACCTAACCCTATCCCTAAACCTAACCCTTACACTAAACCTAGCGTTAGCCCTAGACAAAACCCTAACGCTAACCCTAACCTAACCATAACCCTAACACTATCTTTAATCCTAACCCTAACCCTAGCCATAGCCCTAACCCTAACCCTAACCCTAACCCTAAACCTAGCCCTAATCCTAACCCTAACCCTAACCCTAAGCCTAAACCTAACCCTAAACCTAGCCCTAAACCTAACCCTAACCCTATACAAAACTCTAACCCTAAACTTAACCCTAGCGCTAAACCTAACAATAACCCTAACCTAACCCTAACCCTAACCCTAACCCTAACCCTAACCCTAAGCCTAACGCTAACCCTAAACCTAGCCCTAACCCTAACCCTAACCCTAACCCTAACCCTAGCCCTAACCCTAATCCTAACCCTAACCCTAGCCCTAGCCCTAGACAAAACCCTAACCCTAACACTAACCCTAACTCTAACCTAACCATAATCCTAACCTTATCTTTAATCCTAACCTTGACCCTAGCCCTAACCCTAACCCTAACCCTAACCCTGGCCCTAGCCCTAACCCTAACCCTAACCCTAGTCCTAGCCCTAGAACAAACCCTAACATAACCCTAGCCCTAGCCCTAGCCCTAGACAAAACCAAAACCCTAACCCTAACCCTAACCCTAACCCTAGCCCTAGCCCTAGCCCAAACCCTAACCCTAATCCTAAACCTAAACCTAACAATAGCACTAACCCTAACCCTAAACTTAACCCTAACCCTAAACCTAACCCTAACCCTAAACCTAACCCTAACCTAACCATAACCCTAACCCTATCTTTAACCCTAACCCTAACCCTAGCAATAACCCTAACCCTAACCCTAACCCTAACCCTAACCCTATACCTAACCCTAGACCTAACCCTAACCATAACCCTAACCTAACCCTAAACCTAACCAAACCCTAACCCTAACCATAGCCCTAACCATAACCCTAAGCCTTACCCTAACCTTAACCCTAACCCTAACCCTAACCTAACCCTAACACTAATCATATTCCTAATCCTAACCCTAGCCATAGTCCAAACCCTAACCCTAACCCTAACCCTAACCCTAACCATAGCACTAACCCTAACACTAACCCTAGCCTTAACATAATCCTAACCCTAACTTTAGTTCTAGCCCTAGCCCTAACCGGAACCCTAAACCTAACCCTAAACCTAACCCTAACCTTAACCTTAACCCTAGCCCTAGACCTATCCCTAACCCTAGCCCTATCCCTAGACCAAACCCTAAAACTAACCCTAACCCTAACCTAACCATAGCCCAAACCCTAAACCTAACCATAAACCTAGCCCTAGCCATAGCTCTAACCCTAACCCTAACCCTAACACTATCCCTAACCTAACCCTAACCCTAATCCTTTCCCTAGCCCAGCTGTAACCCTAACCCTAACTCTAACCCTAACCCTCAAACTAGCACTAACCCTAAATCTAACCCTAACACTAACCCTAACCTAACCCTAGCCCTAAACCTAACCCTAAACCTAACCCTAACCTAACCATAACCTTAACCCTATCTTTAAACCTAACCCTAACCCTAACCCTAACCCTAACCCTAACCCTAACCTAACCCTAACCCTAACCCTAACCCTAAGCCTAAGTCTAACGCTAACCCTAAACCTAGCCCTAATCCTAACCCTAACCCTAACACTAACCCTAACCTAACCATAACCCTAACTCTATCTTTAACGCTAACACTAATCCTAGCCCTAGACCAAACCCTAACCCTAACCCTAATCCTAGCACTAACCCTAACCGTAACCCTAACTGTAACCCTAACCCTAACCCTAACCCTAGCCCTAACCCTAACCCTAACCCTAACCATAACCCTAACCCTAACCCTAACCCTAGCTCTAACCCTAGCCCTAGCCCTAACCCTAACCCAAACCTAACCCTAACCCTAACCCTAACCCTAACACTAACACTAACCCTAACTCTAACCCTAGCCCTAAACCTAACCCTAACACTAACCTTCCCTAACCCTATCACTAACCCTAACCCTAAACCTAGCCCTAAACCTAACCCTAACCCTAACCCTAACCCTAACCCTAACCCTAACCCTAACCTACCCTAACCGTGACACTAACCCTAACCCTAATCCCTAAACTTAAACTTAACCCTAGCCCTAGCACTAGCCCTAGCCCTAGACCAAACCCTAAACCTAACCCTAACCCTAATCTAACCCTAGCCCGAACCCTAAACCTAACCCTAAACCTAACCCTAACCATAGCTCTAACCCTAGCCCTAGTCCTAACCCTAACCCTAAACTTAAACCTAACCCTAACCCTAGCCCTAACCCTAACAGTAACCCTAACACTAACCCTAACCCTAACCCTAACCCTAGCCCTAACCCTAACCCTTACACTAAACCTAGCCCTAGCCCTAGACAAAACCCTAACCCTAACCCTAACCTAACCATAACCCTAACACTATCTTTAAACCTAACCCTAACCCTAGCCCTAGCCCTAACCCTAACCCTAACCCTAACCCTAAACCTAGCCCTAATCCTAACCCTAACCCTATCCCTAAGCCTAAACCTAACCCTAAACCTAGCCCTAAACCTTACCCTAACCCTATACCTAACTCTAACCCTAACCTTAACCCTAGCGCTAAACCTAACAATAACCCTAACCTAACCCTAACCCTAACCCTAACCCTAACCCTAACCCTAACCCTAACCCTAAGCCTAAGCCTAACGCTAACCCTAAACCTAGCCCTAATCCTAACCCTAACTCTAACACTAACCCTAACCTAACCATAACCCTAACCCTATCTTTAACCCTAACACTAATCCTAGCCCTAAACCAAACCCTAACCCTAACCCTAATCCTAGCACTAACCCTAACCGTAACCCTAACTGTAACCCTAACCCTAACCCTAACCCTAACCCTAACCATAACCCTAACCCTAACCCTAACCATAACCCTAACCCTAACCCTAACCCAAGCTCTAACCCAAGCCCTAGCACTAACACTATCCCTAACCCTAACCCTAACCCTAGCCCTACCCCTAACCCTTACCCTAAACCTAGCCCTAGCCCTAGACAAAACCCTAACCCTAACCCTAAACATAACCCTAACACTATCTTTAAACCTAACCCTAACCCTAGCCCTAGCCCTAACTCTAACCCTAACCCTAACCCTAAACCTAGCCCTAATCCTAACCCTAACCCTAACCCTTAGCCTAAACCTAACCCTAAACTTAGCCCTAAACCTAACCCTAACCCTATACCTAACTCTAACCCTAACCTTAACCCTAGCGCTAACCCTAACAGTAACCCTAACCTAACACTAAACCTAAACCTAACCCTAACCCTAACCCTAACACTAACCCTAACCCTAAGCCTAACGCTAACCCTAAACCTAGCCCTAATCCTAACCCTAACCCTAACACTAACACTAACCTAACCATAACCCTAACCCTATCTTTAACCCTAACCCTAACCCTAACCTAACCCTAACCCTAACCCTAACCCTAACCCTAACCCTGGCCCTAACCCTAACCCTAGCCCTATCCCTAGCCCAAATCCTCACTCTAACCCTAAACCTAAACCTAACAATAGCACTAACCCTAACCCTAAACTTAACCCTAACCCTAAACCTAACCCTAACCCTAACCCTAACCCTAAACCTAACCCTAACCCTAACCCTAACCCTAACCCTAACTTTAACCCTATCTTTAACCCTAACCCTAACCCTAGCAATAACCCTAACCCTAATCCTAACCCTAACCCTATACCAGTCCTAGCCCTAACCCTAACCATAACCCTAACCTAACCCTAAACCTAACCAAACCCTAACCCTAACCCTAACCCTAACCCTAGCCCTAACCCTAACCCTAAGCCTAACCCTAACCTTAACCTTAACCCTAACCCTAACCCTAACCTAACCCTAACACTAATCATATTCCTAATCCTAGCCCTAGCCATAGTCCAAACCCTAACCCAAACCCTAACCCTAGCACTAACCCTAACACTAACCCTGGCCCTAGCCCTAACCCTAACCCTAACCCTAGTCCTAGCCCTAGAACAAACCCTAACATAACCCTAGCCCTAGCCCTATCCCTAGACAAAACCAAAACCCTAACCCTAACCCTAACCCTAACCCTAGCCCTAGCCCTAGCCCAAACCCTAACCCTAATCCTAAACCTAAACCTAACAATAGCACTAACCCTAACCCTAAACTTAACCCTAACCCTAAACCTAACCCTAACCCTAAACCTAACCCTAACCCTAACCCTGGCCCTAGCCCTAACCCTAACCCTAACCCTAGTCCTAGCCCTAGAACAAACCCTAACATAACCCTAGCCCTAGCCCTATCCCTAGACAAAACCAAAACCCTAACCCTAACCCTAACACTAACACTAACCCTGGCCCTAGCCCTAACCATAACCCTAACCTTAACCCTAAACCAAACCCTAACCCTAACCATAACCATAACCCTAGCCGTAACCCTAATTATAACTCTAACCTACCTCTGAACCTAAGCCTAACCCTATCCCTAACCCTAACCCTAGCTCTAAAATTAACCTTAACCTTAACCCTAAACCTAACTCTAACCCTAACCCTAACCCTAACCCTAACCATAACCCTAACATAACCCAAAACCTAACCCTAACCCTAATCCTCACCCTAATACTAACCCTAACCTAACCCTAGCCCTAAACCTAACCCTAAACCTAACCCTAACCTAACCATAAACTTAACCCTATCTTTAACCCTAACCATAGTCCTAACCCTAATCCTAACCCTAACCCTACCCTAACCCTTACACTAAACCTAGCCCTAGCCCTAGACAAAACCCTAACCCTAACCCTAACCTAACCATAACCCTAACACTATCTTTTAGCCTAACCCTAACCCTAGCCCTAGCCCTAACCCTAACCCTAGCCCTAATCCTAACCCTAACCCTAACCCTAAGCCTAAACCTAACCCTAAACCTAGCCCTAAACCTAAGCCTAACCCTATACCAAACTCTAACCCTAACTTTAACCCTAGCGCTAAACCTAACAATAACCCTAACCTAACCCTAAACCTAACCCTAAACCTAACCCTAACCCTAACCCTAACCCTAAGCCTAACGCTAACCCTAAACCTAGCCCTAATCCTAACCCTAACCCTAACACTAACCCTAACCTAACCATAACCCTAACCCTATCTTTAACCCTAACACTAATCCTAGCCCTAAACCAAACCCTAACCCTAACCCTAATCCTAGCACTAACCCAAACCGTAACCCTAACTGTAAACCTAACCCTAACCCTAACCCTAGCCCTAACCCTAACCCTAACCCTAACCCTAACCTAACCATAACCTTAACCCTATCTTTAACCCTAACCCTAGCCCTAACCCTAATCCTAACCCTAACCCTAACCCTAGCCCTAGCCCTAGACAAAACCCTAACCCTAACCCTAACCCTAACCCTAACCCTAACCTAACCATAACCCTAACCTTATCTTTAATCCTAACCTTGACCCTAGCCCTAACCCTAACCCTAACCCTAACCCTAACCCTAACCCTAACCCTGGCCCTAGCCCTAAACCTAACCCTAACCCTAGTCCTAGCCCTAGAACAAACCCTAACATAACCCTAGCCCTAGCCCTATCCCTAGACAAAACCAAAACCCTAACCCTAACCCTAACCCTAACACTAACCCTGGCCCTAGCCCTAACCATAACCCTAACCTTAACCCTAACCCAAACACTAACCCTAACCATAACCATAACCCTAGCCGTAACCCTAATTATAACTCTAACCTACCTCTGAACCTAAGCCTAACCCTATCCCTAACCCTAACCCTAACCCTAGCTCTAAAATGAACCTTAACTTTAACACTAAACCTAACTCTAACCCTAACCCTAACACTAACCCTAACCATAACCCTAACATAACCCAAAACCTAACCCTAACCCTAACCCTCACCCTAGCACTAACCCTAACTCTAACCCTAACACTAACCCTAACCTAACCCTAGCCCTAAACCTAACCCTAAACCTAACCCTAACCTAACCATAACCTTAACCCTATCTTTAACCCTAACCCTAGCCCTAACCCTAATCCTAACCCTAACCCTACCCTAACCCTAACCCTTACATTAAACCTAGCCCTAGCCCTAGACAAAACCCTAACCCTAACCCTAACATTATCTTTTACCCTAACCCTAACCCTAGCCTTAGCCCTAACCCTAACCCTAAACCTAACCCTAACCTTAGCCCTAATCCTAACGCTAACCCTAACCCTAAGCCTAAACCTAACCCTAAACCTAGCGCTAAACCTAACCCTAACCCTATACCAAACTCTAACCCTAACTTTAACCCTAGCGCTAAACCTAACAATAACCCTAACCTAACCCTAAACCTAACCCTAAACCTAACCCTAACCCTAACCCTAACCCTAAGCCTAACGCTAACCCTAAACCTAGCCCTAATCCTAACCCTAACCCTAACACTAACCCTAACCTAACCATAACCCTAACCCTATCTTTAACCCTAACACTAATCCTAGCCCTAAACCAAACCCTAACCCTAACCCTAATCCTAGCACTAACCCAAACCGTAACCCTAACTGTAACCCTAACCCTAACCCTAACCCTAACCCTAGCCCTAACCCTAACCCTAACCCTAACCCTAACCATAACCCTAACCCTAACCCTAACCCTAGCTCTAACCCTAGCCCTAGCCCTAACCCTAACCCTAACCCTAACCCTAACCCTAGCCCTAACCCTAACCCTTACAAGAAACCTAGCCCTAGCCCTAGACAAAACCCTAACCCAAACCCTAACCTAACCATAACCCTAACACTAACTTTAAACTTAAACCTAACCCTAGCCCTAGCCCTAACCCTAACCCTAACCCTAACCCTAAACCTAGCCCTAATCCTAACCCTAACCCTAACCCTAAGCCTAAACCTAACCCTAAACCTAGCCCTAAACCTAACCCTAACCCTATACCTAACTCTAACCCTAACCTTAACCCTAGCACTAACCCTAACAATAACCCTAACCTAACCCTAAACCTAACCCTAACCCTAACCCTAACCCTAAGCCTAACGCTAACCCTAAACCTAGCCCTAATCCTAACCCTAACCCTAGCACTAACCCTAACTCTAACCCTAACACTAACCCTAACCCTAACCCTAACACTAGCCCTAACCCTAACCCTAACCCTAACCTAACCATAAACTTAACCCTATCTTTAACCCTAACCCTAGCCCTAACCCTAATCCTAACCCTAACCCTAGACCTAGCCCTAGACAAAACCCTAACCCTAACCCTAACCCTAACCCTAACCTAACCATAACCCTAACCTTATCTTTAATCCTAACCCTGACCCTAACCCTAACCCTAACCCTAACCCAAACCTAACACTAACACTACACCTAGACCTAACCCTAACCCTAACACTAACCCTAACCCTAACCCTAACCCTAGCCCTAACCCTAACCCTAACCCTAACCCTAACCTAACCGTAGCCTTAACCTTACCCTAACCCTAAACCTCGCACTAGCCATAGACCTAACCCTAACCCTAAACTAACCCTAACACAAAACTAACCCTAGCCCTTGCCCTAGTACTAACCCTAACCCTAACCCTAACCCTAACCCTAGCCCTAGCCCTAGCCCTAGACAAAACCCTAACCCTAACCCAGCCCTAATCCTAACCCTAACCCTAACCCTAACCCTAACCCAAACCCTAACCCAAACCTAACATTAACACTACATCTAGCCCTAACACTAACACTACCCTAACCCTAACACAAACCCTAACCCTAATCTAACCCTAACACTAAACCTAACCCTAGCCCTTGCCCTAGTACTAACCCTAACCCTAACCCTAGCCCAAGCCCTAGACTAAACCCTAACCCTAACCCTAACCCTAGCACTAACCGTAACTCTTACCCGAGCCCTAGCCCTAGACCAAACCCTAACCCTAACCCTATCCCTAGCCCTAGCCCTAGACAAAACCCTAACCCTAAGCCTAGCAGTAGCCATAGCCCTAACCCTAACCCTAACACTAACACTAACATTAACACTAACCTAACCCTAACACTAACCCTAACACTACACCTAACCCTAGCCCTAGCCCTAATCCTAACCCTAACCCTAGCCCTAGCCCTAGAACAAACACTAACCATAAGCCTATCCCTAGACCTAGCCCTAGACAAAACCCTAAACCTAACCCTAACCCTAACCCTGGCCCAAGCCCTAACCTAACCATAACCCTAACCTTAACCCTAACCCTAACCCTAACCCTAACCATAACCATAACCCTAGCCGTAACCCTAATTATAACTCTAACCTACCTCTGAACCTAAGCCTAACCCTATCCCTAACCCTAACCTTAACCCTAGTTCTAAAATTAGCCTTAACCTTAACCCTAAACCTAACCCTAACCCTAACCCTAACCCTAACCATAACCCTAACATAACCCAAAACCTAACCCTAACCCTAACCCTCATCCTAGCACTAACCCTAACTCTAACCCTAACACTAACCCTAACCTAACCCTATCCCTAAACCTAACCCTTACACTAAACCTAGCGTTAGCCCTAGACAAAACCCTAATGCTAACCCTAACCTAACCATAACCCTAACACTATCTTTAATCCTAACCCTAACCCTAGCCATAGCCCTAACCCTAACCCTAACCCTAACCTTAACCCTAACCCTAACCCTAACCCTAACCCTAACCTAACCCTAACCCTAACCCTAACCCTAACCCTAAGCCTAACGCTAACCCTAAACCTAGCCCTAACCCTAACCCTAACCCTAACCCTAACCCTAACCCTAGCCCTAACCCTAATCCTAACCCTAACCCTAGCCCTAGCCCTAGACAAAACCCTAACCCTAACCCTAACCCTAACCCTAACCTAACCATAATCCTAACCTTATCTTTAATCCTAACCTTGACCCTAGCCCTAACCCTAACCCTAACCCTAACCCTAACCCTGGCCCTAGCCCTAACCTAACCCTAACCCTAGTCCTAGCCCTAGAACAAACCCTAACATAACCCTAGCTCTAGCCCTATCCCTAGACAAAACCAAAACCCTAACCCTAACCCTAACCCTAACCCTAGCCCTAGCCCTAGCCCAAACCCTAACCCTAATCCTAAACCTAAACCTAACAATAGCACTAACCCTAACCCTAAACTTAACCCTAACCCTAAA
This sequence comes from Plecotus auritus, assembly GCF_963455305.1. Classification (NCBI taxonomy): domain Eukaryota; kingdom Metazoa; phylum Chordata; class Mammalia; order Chiroptera; family Vespertilionidae; genus Plecotus; species Plecotus auritus. The sequence goes on along the minus strand of NC_137770.1, from coordinate 119,310,282 downwards.
CCTAACCCTAACCCTAAACCTAACCCTAACTTAACCATAACCCTAACCCTATCTTTAACCCTAACCCTAACCCTAGCAATAACCCTAACCCTAACCCTAACCCTAACCCTAACCCTAACCCTAAACCTAACCCTAGCCCTAACCCTAACCATAACCCTAACCTAACCCTAAACCTAACCAAACCCTAACCCTAACCCTAACCCTAACCATAGCCCTAACCATAACCCTAAACCTTACCCTAACCTTAACCCTAACCCTAACCCTAACCTAACCCTAACACTAATCATATTCCTAATCCTAGCCCTAGCCATAGTCCAAACCCTAACCCTAACCCTAACCCTAACCCTAACCCTAGCACTAACCCTAACACTAACCCTAGCCTTAACATAATCCTAACCCTAACTTTAGTTCTAGCCCTAGCCCTAACCGGAACCCTACACCTAACCCTAAACCTAACCCTAACCTTAACCTTAACCCTAGCCCTAGACCTATCCCTAACCCTAGCCCTATCCCTAGACCAAACCCTAAAACTAACCCTAACCCTAACCTAACCAAAGCCCAAACCCTAAACCTAACCATAAACCTAGCCCTAGCCATAGCTCTAACCCTAACCCTAACCCTAACACTAACCCTAACCTAACCCTAACCCTAATCCTTTCCCTAGCCCAGCTGTAACCCTAACCCTAACTCTAAACCTAACCCAAACCTTAGCACTAACCCTAACTCTAACCCTAACACTAACCCTAACCCTAACCCTAACACTAGCCCTAACCCTAACCTTAACCCTAACCCTAACCTAACCATAACCTTAACCCTATCTTTAACCCTAACCCTAGCCCTAACCCTAATCCTAACCCTAACCCTAGCCCTAGCCCTAGACAAAACCCTAACCCTAACCCTAACCCTAACCCTAACCTAACCATAACCCTAACCTTATCTTTAATACTAACCTTGACCCTAGACCTAACCCTAACCCTAACACTAACCCTAACCCTAACCCTAACCCTGGCCCTAGCCCTAACCCTAACCCTAACCCTAGTCCTAGCCCTAGAACAAACCCTAACATAACCCTAGCCCTAGCCCTATCCCTAGACAAAACCAAAACCCTAACCCTAACCCTAACCCTAACACTAACCCTGGCCCTAGCCCTAACCATAACCCTAACCTTAACCCTAACCCTAACCCTAACCATAACCATAACCCTAGCCGTAACCCTAATTGTAACTCTAACCTACCTCTGAACCTAAGCCTAACCCTATCCCTAACCCTAACCCTAACCCTAGCTCTAAAATTAACCTTAACCTTAACCCTAAACCTAACTCTAACCCTAACCCTAACCCTAACCCTAAACCTAACCATAACCATAACCCTAACATAACCCTAACCTAACCCTAAACCTAACCAAACCCTAACCCTAACCCTAAACATTACCATAACTCTTGCCCTAACCCTAACCCTAAGCCTAACTCTAACCTTAACCCTAACCCTAACCCGAACCCTAGCACTAACCCTAACCCTAACGCTAACCCTTACCCTAACCTAACCCTAACCCTAACCCTGGCCCTAACTCTAAACCTAGCCCTAGCCCTAGCCATAACCCTAACCCTAACCCTAAAACTAAACCTAACACTAGCACTAACCCTAACCTAAACATAACCCTAACCCTCTCTTTAACCCTAACCCTAACCCTAGCCCTAAACCGAACCCTAAACCTAACCCTAACCCTAGCCCTAATCCTAACCGTAACCCTAACTGTAACCCTAACCCTAACCTAACCATAACCCTAACCCTATATTTAACCCTAACCCTAGCCCTAAACCGAACACTAACCCTAACCCTAACCCTAGCCCTAATCCTAACCGTAACCCTAACTGTAAACCTAACCCTAACCCTAACCCTAACACTAACCCTAACCCTAACCCTAACCCTAACCTAACCATAACCCTAACCCTATCTTTAACCCTAACAATAACCCTAGCAATAACCAAACCCTAACCCTAACCCTAACCCTAAGCCTAACCCTAACCTTAACCCTAACCCTAACCCTAACCTAACCCTAACACTAATCATATTCCTAATCATAGCCCTAGCCATAGTCCAAACCCTAACCCTAACCCTAACCCTAACCCTAACCCTAGCACTAACCCTAACACTAACCCTAGCCTTAACATAATCCTAACCCTAACTTTAGTTCTAGCCCTAGCCCTAACCGGAACCCTAAACCTAACCCTAAACCTAACCCTAACCTTAACCTTATCCCTAGCCCTAGACCTATCCCTAACCCTAGCCCTATCCCTAGACCAAACCCTAAAACTAACCCTAACCCTAACCTAACCGTAGCCCGAACCCTAAACCTAACCATAAACCTAGCCCTAGCCATAGCTCTAACCCTAACCCTAACCCTAACACTAACCCTAACCTAACCCTAACCCTAATCCTTTCCCTAGCCCAGCTGTAACCCTAAACCTAACTCTAAACCTAACCCTAAACTTAGCACTAAACCTAACTCTAACCCTAGCCCTAGCCCTAGACCAAAACCGAACACTAACCCTATCCATAGCCCTAGCCCTACACAAAACCCTAACCCTAACCATAGCACTAGACATAGGCCTAAACCTAAACCTAACCCTAACCGTAACCCTAACCCTAACCCTAACCCTAACCCTAACAATAACCCTTACCTAACCATAAACCTAACCCTAACCCTAACCCTAACCCTAAGCCTAACGCTAACCCTAAACCTAGCCCTAATCCTAACCCTAACCCTAGCGCTAACTCTAACCTAAACCTAACACTAACAATTTCCGTAATCCTAGCCCTAGCCCCAGTCAAAACCCTAACCCTAAACCGAACCCTAACCCTAATCATAACCCTAACCTAACCCTAAACCTAACCAAACCCTAACCCTAACCCTAACCATAACCATAACTCTTGCCCTAGCACTAACCCTAACACTAACCCTAGCTCTAAACTAACCCTAACCCTAACTTTAGTTCTAGGCCTAGCCCTAACCGTAACCCTAATCCTAACCCTAACCTTAACCTTAACCATAGCCCTAGACCTAGCCCTAACCCTAGCCCTATCCCTAGACCAAACCCTAAAACTAACCCTAACCCTAACCTAACCATAGCCCAAACCCTAAACCTAACCATAAACCTAGCCCTAGCCATAGCTCTAACCCTAACCCTAACCCTAACACTAACCCTAACCTAACCCTAACCCTAATCCTTTCCCTAGCCCAGCTGTAACCCTAACCCTAACTCTAACCCTAACCCTCAACCTAGCACTAACCCTAAATCTAACCCTAACACTAACCCTAACCTAACCCTAGCCCTAAACCTAACCCTAAACCTAACCCTAACCTAACCATAACCTTAACCCTATCTT
>NC_137770.1:119266895-119301895 GCF_963455305.1 Plecotus auritus | reverse complement strand
TAACCCTAACCATAACCCTAAACCTAGCCCTACTCCTAACCCTAACCCTAACCCTAAGCCTAAACCTAACCCTAAACCTAGCCCTAAACCTAACCCTAACCTTAACCCTAGCGCTAACCCTAACAATAACCCTAACCTTACCCTAACCCTAACCCTAACCCTAACCCTAACCCTAACCCTAACGCTAACCCTAAACCTAGCCCTAATCCTAACCCTAACCCTAACACTAACCCTAACCTAACCATAACCCTAACCCTATCTTTAACCCTATCACTAATCCTAGCCCTAAACCAAACCCTAACCCTAACCCTAATCCTAGCACTAACCCTAACCGTAACCCTAACTGTAACCCTAACCCTAACCCTAACCCTAGCCCTAACCCTAACCCTAACCCTAACCTAACCCTAACCCTAACCCTAACCCTAATCCTAACCCTGGCCCTAACCCTAACCCTAGCCCTAACCCTAGCCCAAACTGTAACCCTAACCCTAAACCTAAAACTAACAATAGCACTAACCCTAACCCTAACCCTAACCCTAACCTTAACCCTAACCCTAACCCTAACCCTAATCCTAACCCTAACCCTAACCCTAACCCTAACCGAACCATAACCCTAACCCTATCTTTAACACTAATCCTAACCCTAGCTCTAACCCTAACCCTTACCCTAAACCTAGCCCTAGCCCTAGACAAAACCCTAACTCTAACCGTAACCTAACCATAACCCTAACACTATCTTTAACCATAACCCTAACCCTAGCCCTAGCCCTAACCCTAACCCTAACCATAACCCTAAACCTAGCCCTAATCCTAACCGTAACCCTAACCCTAAGCCTAAACCTAACCCTAAACCTAGCCCTAAATCTAACCCTAACCTTAACCCTAGCGCTAACCCTAACAATAACCCTAACCTTACCCTAACCCTAACCCTAACCCTAACCCTAACCCTAACGCTAACCCTAAACCTAGCCCTAATCCTAACCCTAACCCTAACACTAACCCTAACCTAACCATAACCCTAACCCTATCTTTAACCCTATCACTAATCCTAGCCCTAAACCAAACCCTAACCCTAACCCTAATCCTAGCACTAACCCTAACCGTAACCCTAACTGTAACCCTAACCCTAACCCTAACCCTAGCCCTAACCCTAACCCTAACCCTAACCTAACCCTAACCCTAACCCTAACCCTAATCCTAACCCTGGCCCTAACCCTAACCCTAGCCCTAACCCTAGCCCAAACTGTAACCCTAACCCTAAACCTAAAACTAACAATAGCACTAACCCTAACCCTAACCCTAACCCTAACCTTAACCCTAACCCTAAACCTAACCCTAACCCTAACCCTAACCCTAACCCTAACCTAACCCTAACCCTAACCCTATTTTTAACCCTAACCCTATCCCTAGCAATAACCCTAACCCTAACCCTAACCCTAACCCTAAGCCTAACCCTAACCTTAACCCTAACCCTAACCCTAACCTAACCCTAACACTAATCATATTCCTAATCCTAGCCCTAGCCATAGTCCAAACCCTAACCCTAACCCTAACCCTAACCCTAGCACTAACCTTAACCCTAACCCTAACCGAACCATAACCCTAACCCTATCTTTAACCCTAATCCTAACCCTAGCCCTAACCCTAACCCTTACCCTAAACCTAGCCCTAGCCCTAGACAAAACCCTAACTCTAACCGTAACCTAACCATAACCATAACACTATCTTTAACCATAACCCTAACCCTAGCCCTAGCCCTAACCCTAACAATAACCATAACCCTAAACCTAGCCCTAATCATAACCCTAACCCTAACCCTAAGCCTAAACCTAACCCTAACCCTATACCTAACTCTAACCCTAACCTTAACCCTAGCGCTAACCCTAACAATAACCCTAACCTAACCCTAAACCTAACCCTAACCCTAACCCTAACCCTAACCCTAACGCTAACCCTAAACCAGCCCTAATCCTAACCCTAACCCTAACACTAACCCTAACCTAACCATAACCCTAACCCTATCTTTAACCCTATCACTAATCCTAGCCCTAAACCAAACCCTAACCCTAACCCTAATCCTAGCACTAACCCTAACCGTAACCCTAACCCTAACCCTAACCCTAACCCTAACCCTAGTACTAACCCTAACACTAACCCTAGCCTTAACATAATCCTAACCCTAACTTTAGTTCTAGCCCTAGCCCTAACCGGAACCCTACACCTAACCCTAAACCTAACCCTAACCTTAACCTTAACCCTAGCCCTAGACCTATCCCTAACCCTAGCCCTATCCCTAGACCAAACCCTAAAACTAACCCTAACCCTAACCTAACCATAGCCCGAACCCTAAACCTAACCATAAACCTAGCCCTAGCCATAGCTCTAACCCTAACCCTAACCCTAACACTAACCCTAACCTAACCCTAACCCTAATCCTTTCCCTAGCCCAGCTGTAACCCTAAACCTAACTCTAAACCTAACCCTAGCCATAGCTCTAACCCTAGCCCTAACCCTAACACTAAACCTAAACCTAAACCTAACCCTAGCCCTAACCCTAACAATAAACCTAACACTAACCCGAACCCGAACCCTAACCCTAACCCTAACCCTAGTCCTAACCCTAACCCTTACCCTAAACCTAGCCCTAGCCCTAGACATAACCCTAAACCTAACGCTAACCTAACCATAACCCTAACACTATCTTTAACCCTAACCCTAACCCTAGCCCTAGCCCTAACCCTAACCCTAACCCTAACCCTAACCCTAAACCTAGCTCTAATCCTAACCCTAACCCTAACCCTAAGCCTAAACCTAACCCTAAACCTAGCCCTAAACCGAACCCTAACCCTATACCTAACACTAACCCTAACCTTAACCCTAGCGCTAACCCTAACAATAACCCTAACCTAACCCTAAACCTAACCCTAACCTTAATCCTAACCCTAACCCTAACCTAACCCTAACACTAATCATATTCCTAATCCTAGCCCTAGCCATAGTCCAAACCCTAACCCTAACCCTAACCCTAACCCTTACCCTAGCCCTAACACTAACCCTAACCCTAACCCTAACCGAACTATAACCCTAACCCTATCTTTAACACTAATCCTAACCCTAGCTCTAACCCTAACCCTTACCCTAAACCTAGCCCTAGCCCTAGACAAAACCCTAACTCTAACAGTAACCTAACCATAACCCTAACACTAACTTTAACCATAACCCTAACCCTAGCCCTAGCCCTAACCCTAACAATAACCATAACCCTAAACCTAGCCCTAATCCTAACCTTAACCCTAACCCTAAGCCTAAACCTAACCCTAACCCTATACCTAACTCTAACCCTAACCTTAACCCTAGCGCTAACCCTAACAATAACCCTAACCTAACCCTAAACCTAACCCTAACCCTAACCCTAACCCTAACCCTAACCCTAACGCTAACCCTAAACCAGCCCTAATCCTAACCCTAACCCTAACACTCACCCTAACCTAACCATAACCCTAACCCTATCTTTAACCCTATCACTAATCCTAGCCCTAAACCAAACCCTAACCCTAACCCTAATCCTAGCACTAACCCTAACTGTAACCCTAACTGTAACCCTAACCCTAACCCTAACCCTAGCCCTAACCCTAACCCTAACCCTAACCCTGGCCCTAACCCTAACCCTAGCCCTAACCCTAGCCCAAACCCTAACCCTAACCCTAAAACTAAAACTAACAATAGCACTAACCCTAACCATAACCCTAACCCTAACCTTAAACCTAACCCTAAACCTAACCCTAACCCTAACCCTAACCCTAACCCTAACCTAACCATAACCCTAACCCTATCTTTAACCCTAACCCTAACCCTAGCAATAACCCTAACCCTAACCCTAAGCCTAACCCTAAGCCTAACCCTAACCTTAACCCTAACCCTAACCCTAACCTAACCCTAACACTAATCATATTCCTAATCCTATCCCTAGCCATAGTCCAAACCCTAACCCTAACCCTAACCCTAACCCTAACCCTAACCCTAGCACTAACCCTAACACTAACCCTAGCCTTAACATAATCCTAACCCTAACTTTAGTTCTAGCCCTAGCCCTAACCGGAACCCTAAACCTAACCCTAAACCTAACCCTAACCTTAACCTTAACCCTAGCCCTAGACCTATCCCTAACCCTAGCCCTATCCCTAGACCAAACCCTAAAACTAACCCTAACCCTAACCTAACCATAGCCCGAACCCTAAACCTAACCATAAACCTAGCCCTAGCCATAGCTCTAACCCTAACCCTAACCCTAACACTAACCCTAACCTAACCCTAACCCTAATCCTTTCCCTAGCCCAGCTGTAACCCTAAACCTAACTCTAAACCTAACCCTAGCCATAGCTCTAACCCTAGCCCTAAACCTAACCCTAAACCTAAACCTAAACCTAACCCTAGCCCTAACCCTAACAATAACCCTAACACTAACCCGAACCCGAACCCTAACCCTAACCCTAACCCTAGTCCTAACCCTAACCCTTACCCTAAACCTAGCCCTAGCCCTAGACATAACCCTAAACCTAACGCTAACCTAACCATAACCCTAACACTATCGTTAACCCTAACCCTAACCCTAGCCCTAGCCCTAACCCTAACCCTAACCCTAACCCTAACCCTAAACCTAGCTCTAATCCTAACCCTAACCCTAACCCTAAGCCTAAACCTAACCCTAAACCTAGCCCTAACCCTAACCCTAACCCTAACCCTAACCCTAACCCTAACCCTAAACCTAGCTCTAATCCTAACCCTAACCCTAACCCTAAGCCTAAACCTAACCCTAAACCTAGCCCTAAACCTAACCCTAACCCTATACCTAACTCTAACCCTAACCTTAACCCTAGCGCTAACCCTAACAATAAACCTAACCTAACCCTAAACCTAACCCTAACCTTAACCCTAACCCTAACCCTAACCTAACCCTAACACTAATCATATTCCTAATCCTAGCCCTAGCCATAGTCCAAACCCTAACCCTAACCCTAACCCTAACCCTAACGCTAACCCTAAACCTAGCCCTAATCCTAACCCTAACCCTAACACTAACCCTAACCTAACCATAACCCTAACCCTATCTTTAACCCTATCACTAATCCTAGCCCTAAACCAAACCCTAACCCTAACCCTAACCCTAGCCCTAACCCTAACCCTAACCCTAACCTAACCCTAACCCTAACCCTAACCCTAATCCTAACCCTGGCCCTAACCCTAACCCTAGCCCTAACCCTAGCCCAAACTGTAACCCTAACCCTAAACCTAAAACTAACAATAGCACTAACCCTAACCCTAACCCTAACCCTAACCTTAACCCTAACCCTAAACCTAACCCTAACCCTAACCCTAACCCTAACCCTAACCCTAACCTAACCCTAACCCTAACCCTATTTTTAACCCTAACCCTAACCCTAGCAATAACCCTAACCCTAACCCTAACCCTAACCCTAAGCCTAACCCTAACCTTAACCCTAACCCTAACCCTAACCTAACCCTAACACTAATCATATTCCTAATCCTAGCCCTAGCCATAGTCCAAACCCTAACCCTAACCCTAACAATAACCCTAACCCTAGCACTAACCCTAACCCTAACCCTAACCGAACCATAACCCTAACCCTATCTTTAACCCTAATCCTAACCCTAGCCCTAACCCTAACCCTTACCCTAAACCTAGCCCTAGCCCTAGACAAAACCCTAACTCTAACCGTAACCTAACCATAACCATAACACTATCTTTAACCATAACCCTAACCCTAGCCCTAGCCCTAACCCTAACAATAACCATAACCCTAAACCTAGCCCTAATCCTAACCCTAACCCTAACCCTAAGCCTAAACCTAACCCTAACCCTACACCTAACTCTAACCCTAACCTTAACCCTAGCGCTAACCCTAACAATAACCCTAACCTAACCCTAAACCTAACCCTAACCCTAACCCTAACCCTAACCCTAACCCTAACGCTAACCCTAAACCAGCCCTAATCCTAACCCTAACCCTAACACTAACCCTAACCTAACCATAACCCTAACCCTATCTTTAACCCTATCACTAATCCTAGCCCTAAACCAAACCCTAACCCTAACCCTAATCCTAGCACTAACCCTAACCGTAACCCTAACTGTAACCCTAACCCTAACCCTAACCCTAGCCCTAACCCTAACCCTAAACTAACCCTAACCCTAACCCTAACCCTAACCCTAACTCTGGCCCTAACCCTAACCCTAGCCCTAACCCTATCCCAAACCCTAACCCTAACCCTAAAACTAAAACTAACAATAGCACTAACCCTAACCCTAACCCTAACCCTAACCTTAACCCTAACCCGAAACCTAACCCTAACCCTAACCCTAACCCTAACCCTAACCTAACCATAACCCTAACCCTATCTTTAACCCTAACCCTAACCCTAGCAATAACCCTAACCCTAACCCTAAGCCTAACCCTAAGCCTAACCCTAACCTTAACCCTAACCCTAACCCTAACCTAACCCTAACACTAATCATATTCCTAATCCTATCCCTAGCCATAGTCCAAACCCTAACCCTAACCCTAACCCTAACCCTAACCCTAACCCTAGCACTAACCCTAACACTAACCCTAGCCTTAACATAATCCTAACCCTAACTTTAGTTCTAGCCCTAGCCCTAACCGGAACCCTAAACCTAACCCTAAACCTAACCCTAACCTTAACCTTAACCCTAGCCCTAGACCTATCCCTAACCCTAGCCCTATCCCTAGACCAAACCCTAAAACTAACCCTAACCCTAACCTAACCATAGCCAGAACCCTAAACCTAACCATTAACCTAGCCTTAGCCATAGCTCTAACCCTAACCCTAACCCTAACACTAACCCTAACCTAACCCTAACCCTAATCCTTTCCCTAGCCCAGATGTAACCCTAAACCTAACTCTAAACCTAACCCTAACCTTAGCACTAAACCTAACTCTAACCCTAGCCCTAGCCCTAGACCAAACCCGAACACTAACCCTATCCATAGCCCTAGCCCTACACAAAACCCTAACCCTAACCGTAGCACTAGACATAGGCCTAAACCTAAACCTAACCCTAACCGTAACCCTAACCCTGACCCTAACCCTAACCGTAACAATAACCCTTACCTAACCATAAACCTAACCCTAAACCTAACCCTAACCCTAAGCCTAACGCTAACCCTAAACCTAGCCCTAATCCTAACCCTAACCCTAGCGCTAACCCTAACCTAACCCTAACACTAACCATTTCCGTAATCCTAGCCCTAGCCCCAGTCAAAACCCTAACCCTAAACCGAATCCTAACCCTAACCATAACCCTAACCTAACCCTAAACCTAACCAAACCCTAACCCTAACCCTAACCATAACCATAACTCTTGCCCTAGCACTAACCCTAACACTAACCCTAGCTCTAAACTAACCCTAACCCTAACTTTAGTTCTAGGCCTAGCCCTAACCGTAACCCTAATCCTAACCCTAACCTTAACCTTAACCCTAGCCCTAGACCTAGCCCTAACCCTAGCCCTAGCCCTAGACCAAACCGTAAACCTAACCCTAACCCTAACCTTACCCTAGCCCGAACCCTAAACCTAACTCGAAACCTAGCCCTAGCCATAGCTCTAACCCTAACCCTAAACCTAACCCTAACCCTAACCCTAACCCTAACCCTAAACCGAACCCTAAACCTAACCCTATCCCTAGCCCTAACCCTAACCGTATCCCTAACTGTAACCCTATCCCTAACCCTAACCCTAACCCTAACCCTAACCCTAACCCTAACCTAACTATAACCCTAACACTATCTTTAACCATAACCCTAACCCTAGCCCTAGCCCTAACCCTAACCCTAACCCTAAACCTAAACCTAACACTAGCACTAACCCTAACCCTAACCCTAACCCTAACCCTAAACCTAAACCTAACCTAACCCTAGCCCTAACCCTAAAAATAACCCTAACACTAACCCTAACCCTAACGTAACCATAACCCTAACCCTCTCTTTAACCCTAACCCTAACCCTAGCCCTAACCCTAATCCTAACCCTAACCCTAATACTAACCCTAGCCCTAACCCTAACCCTAAACCTAACCTAACCCTAACACGAACCCTAACCCTAACCCTGGCCCTAACCCTAACCCTAGCCCTAGCCATAGCCAAAACCCTAACCCTAACCCTAAACCTAAACCTAACAATAGCACTAACCCTAACCCTAAACTTAACCCTAACCCTAACCCTAACCCTAACCTAACCATAACCCTAACCCTATCTTTAACCCTAACCCTAACCCTAGCAATAACCCTAACCCTAACCCTAACCCTAACCCTAACCCTAACCCTAACCCTAACCCTATACCTAACCCTAGCCCTAACCCTAACCATAACCCTAACCAAACCCTAAACCTAACCAAACCCTAACCCTAACCCTAACCCTAACCCTGGCCCTAACCCTAACCCTAAGCCTAACCCTAACCATAACCCTAACCCTAACCCTAACCTAACCCTAACACTAATCATATTCCTAATCCTAGCCCTAGCCATAGTCCAAACCCTAACCCAAACCCTAACCCTAGCACTAACCCTAACACTAACCCTAGCCTTAACATAATCTTAACCCTAACTTTAGTTCTAGCCCTAGCCCTAACCGGAACCCTAAACCTAACCCTAAACCTAACCCTAACCTTAACCTTAACCCTAGCCCTAGACCTATCCCTAACCCTATCCCTATCCCTAGACCAAACCCTAAAACTAACCCTAATCCTAACCTAAACATAGCCCAAAACCTAAACCTTACCATAAACCTAGCCCTAGCCATAGCTCTAACCCTAACCCTAACCCTAACACTAACCCTAACCCTAACCCTAACCCTAGCCCTAGCCCTAACCCTAACCCTAACCCTAACACTAACCCTAAACCTAGCCCTAATCCTAACCCTAACCCTAACCCTAAGCCTAAACCTAACCCTAAACCTAGCCCTAAACCTAACCCTAAACCTATACCTAACTCTAACCCTAACCTTAACCCTAGCGCTAACCCTAACAATAACCCTAACCTAACCCTAAACCTAACCCTAACCCTAACCCTAACCCTAGCCCTAAACCGAACCCTAAACCTAACCCTAACCCTAGCCCTAATCCTAACCGTAACCCTAACTGTAACCCTAACTCTAACCTAACCATAACCCTAACCCTATCTTTAACCCTAACCCTAGCTCTAAACCGAACACTAACCCTAACCCTAACCCTAGCCCTAATCCTAAACGTAACCCTAACTGTAAACCTAACCCTAACCCTAACCCTAACACTAACCCTAACACTAACACTAACCCTAACTCTAACCCTAGCCCTAAACCTAACCCTAACCCTAACCTTCCCTAACCCTAACACTAACCCTAACTCTAAACCTAGCCCTAAACCTAACCCTAACCCTATACCAAACTCTAACCCTAACCTAAACCCTAGCGCTAACCCTAACAATAACCCTAACCTAACCCTAAACCTAACCCTAACCCCAACACTAAGCCTAACGCTAACCCTAAACCTAGCCTAATCCTAACCCTAACCCTAAACCTAACCCTAACCCTAGCCCTAGCCCTAGACAAAACCCTAACCCTAACCCTAACCTAACTATAACCCTAACACTATCTTTAACCGTAACCCTAACCCTAGCCCTAGCCCTAACCCTAACCCTAACCCTAAACCTAAACCTAACACTAGCACTAACCCTAACCCTAACCCTAAACCTAAACCTAACCTAACCCTAGCCCTAACCCTAAAAATAACCCTAGCACTAACCCTAACCCTAACGCTAACCCTAACCCTAACCTAACCCTAACCCTAACCCAGGCCCTAACTCTAAACCTAGCCCTAGCCCTAGCCGTAACCCTAACCCTAACCCTAACCCTAACCCGAACCCTAGCACTAACCCTAACCCTAACCCTAACCCTAACCCTAACCTAAACCTAACCTAACCCTAGCCCTAACCCTAAAAATAACCCTAAAACTAACCCTAACCCTAACGTAACCATAACCCTAACCCTCTCTTTAACCCTAACCCTAACCCTAGCCCTAACCCTAATCCTAACCCTAACCCTAATACTAACCCTAGCTCTAACCCTAACCCTAAACCTAACCTAACCCTAACACGAACCCTAACCCTAACCCTGGCCCTAACCCTAACCTAGCCCTAGCCATAGCCAAAACCCTAACCCTAACCCTAAACCTAAACCTAACAATAGCACTAACCCTAACCCTAAACTTAACCCTAACCCTAACCCTAACCCTAACCTAACCATAACCCTAACCCTATCTTTAACCCTAACCCTAACCCTAGCAATAACCCTAACCCTAACCATAACCCTAACCCTAACCCTAACCTAACCCTAACACTAATCATATTCCTAATCCTAGCCCTAGCCATAGTCCAAACCCTAACCCAAACCCTAACCCTAGCACTAACCCTAACACTAACCCTAGCCTTAACATAATCTTAACCCTAACTTTAGTTCTAGCCCTAGCCCTAACCGGAACCCTAAACCTAACCCTAAACCTAACCCTAACCTTAACCTTAACCCTAGCCCTAGACCTATCCCTAACCCTATCCCTATCCCTAGACCAAACCCTAAAACTAACCCTAACCCTAACCTAAACATAGCCCAAACCCTAAACCTTACCATAAACCTAGCCCTAGCCATAGCTCTAACCCTAACCCTAACCCTAGCCCTAGCCCTAACCCTAACCCTAACCCTAACCCTAACCCTAACCCTAGCACTAACCCTAACACTAACCCTAGCCTTAACATAATCCTAACCCTAACTTTAGTTCTAGCCCTAGCCCTAACCGGAACCCTAAACCTAACCCTAAACCTAACCCTAACCTTAACCTTAACCTTAACCCTAGCCCTAGACCTATCCCTAACCCTAGCCCTATCCCTAGACCAAACCCTAAAACTAACCCTAACCCTAACCTAACCATAGCCCGAACCCTAAACCTAACCATAAACCTAGCCCTAGCCATAGCTCTAACCCTAACCCTAACCCTAACCCTAACGCTAACCCTAAACCTAGCCCTAATCCTAACCCTAACCCTAACACTAACCCTAACCTAACCATAACCCTAACCCTATCTTTAACCCTATCACTAATCCTAGCCCTAAACCAAACCCTAACCCTAACCCTAACCCTAGCCCTAACCCTAACCCTAACCCTAACCTAACCCTAACCCTAACCCTAACCCTAATCCTAACCCTGGCCCTAACCCTAACCCTAGCCCTAACCCTAGCCCAAACTGTAACCCTAACCCTAAACCTAAAACTAACAATAGCACTAACCCTAACCCTAACCCTAACCCTAACCTTAACCCTAACCCTAAACCTAACCCTAACCCTAACCCTAACCCTAACCCTAACCCTAACCTAACCCTAACCCTAACCCTATTTTTAACCCTAACCCTAACCCTAGCAATAACCCTAACCCTAACCCTAACCCTAACCCTAAGCCTAACCCTAACCTTAACCCTAACCCTAACCCTAACCTAACCCTAACACTAATCATATTCCTAATCCTAGCCCTAGCCATAGTCCAAACCCTAACCCTAACCCTAAAAATAACCCTAACCCTAGCACTAACCCTAACCCTAACCCTAACCGAACCATAACCCTAACCCTATCTTTAACCCTAATCCTAACCCTAGCCCTAACCCTAACCCTTACCCTAAACCTAGCCCTAGCCCTAGACAAAACCCTAAATCTAACCGTAACCTAACCATAACCATAACACTATCTTTAACCATAACCCTAACCCTAGCCCTAGCCCTAACCCTAACAATAACCATAACCCTAAACCTAGCCCTAATCCTAACCCTAACCCTAACCCTAAGCCTAAACCTAACCCTAACCCTACACCTAACTCTAACCCTAACCTTAACCCTAGCGCTAACCCTAACAATAACCCTAACCTAACCCTAAACCTAACCCTAACCCTAACCCTAACCCTAACCCTAACCCTAACGCTAACCCTAAACCAGCCCTAATCCTAACCCTAACCCTAACACTAACCCTAACCTAACCATAACCCTAACCCTATCTTTAACCCTATCACTAATCCTAGCCCTAAACCAAACCCTAACCCTAACCCTAATCCTAGCACTAACCCTAACCGTAACCCTAACTGTAACCCTAACCCTAACCCTAACCCTAGCCCTAACCCTAACCCTAAACTAACCCTAACCCTAACCCTAACCCTAACCCTAACTCTGGCCCTAACCCTAACCCTAGCCCTAACCCTATCCCAAACCCTAACCCTAACCCTAAAACTAAAACTAACAATAGCACTAACCCTAACCCTAACCCTAACCCTAACCTTAACCCTAACCCGAAACCTAACCCTAACCCTAACCCTAACCCTAACCCTAACCTAACCATAACCCTAACCCTATCTTTAACCCTAACCCTAACCCTAGCAATAACCCTAACCCTAACCCTAAGCCTAACCCTAAGCCTAACCCTAACCTTAACCCTAACCCTAACCCTAACCTAACCCTAACACTAATCATATTCCTAATCCTATCCCTAGCCATAGTCCAAACCCTAACCCTAACCCTAACCCTAACCCTAACCCTAGCACTAACCCTAACACTAACCCTAGCCTTAACATAATCCTAACCCTAACTTTAGTTCTAGCCCTAGCCCTAACCGGAACCCTAAACCTAACCCTAAACCTAACCCTAACCTTAACCTTAACCCTAGCCCTAGACCTATCCCTAACCCTAGCCCTATCCCTAGACCAAACCCTAAAACTAACCCTAACCCTAACCTAACCATAGCCAGAACCCTAAACCTAACCATTAACCTAGCCTTAGCCATAGCTCTAACCCTAACCCTAACCCTAACACTAACCCTAACCTAACCCTAACCCTAATCCTTTCCCTAGCCCAGATGTAACCCTAAACCTAACTCTAAACCTAACCCTAACCTTAGCACTAAACCTAACTCTAACCCTAGCCCTAGCCCTAGACCAAACCCGAACACTAACCCTATCCATAGCCCTAGCCCTACACAAAACCCTAACCCTAACCGTAGCACTAGACATAGGCCTAAACCTAAACCTAACCCTAACCGTAACCCTAACCCTGACCCTAACCCTAACCGTAACAATAACCCTTACCTAACCATAAACCTAACCCTAAACCTAACCCTAACCCTAAGCCTAACGCTAACCCTAAACCTAGCCCTAATCCTAACCCTAACCCTAGCGCTAACCCTAACCTAACCCTAACACTAACCATTTCCGTAATCCTAGCCCTAGCCCCAGTCAAAACCCTAACCCTAAACCGAATCCTAACCCTAACCATAACCCTAACCTAACCCTAAACCTAACCAAACCCTAACCCTAACCCTAACCATAACCATAACTCTTGCCCTAGCACTAACCCTAACACTAACCCTAGCTCTAAACTAACCCTAACCCTAACTTTAGTTCTAGGCCTAGCCCTAACCGTAACCCTAATCCTAACCCTAACCTTAACCTTAACCCTAGCCCTAGACCTAGCCCTAACCCTAGCCCTAGCCCTAGACCAAACCGTAAACCTAACCCTAACCCTAACCTTACCCTAGCCCGAACCCTAAACCTAACTCGAAACCTAGCCCTAGCCATAGCTCTAACCCTAACCCTAAACCTAACCCTAACCCTAACCCTAACCCTAACCCTAAACCGAACCCTAAACCTAACCCTATCCCTAGCCCTAACCCTAACCGTATCCCTAACTGTAACCCTATCCCTAACCCTAACCCTAACCCTAACCCTAACCCTAACCCTAACCTAACTATAACCCTAACACTATCTTTAACCATAACCCTAACCCTAGCCCTAGCCCTAACCCTAACCCTAACCCTAAACCTAAACCTAACACTAGCACTAACCCTAACCCTAACCCTAACCCTAACCCTAAACCTAAACCTAACCTAACCCTAGCCCTAACCCTAAAAATAACCCTAACACTAACCCTAACCCTAACGTAACCATAACCCTAACCCTCTCTTTAACCCTAACCCTAACCCTAGCCCTAACCCTAATCCTAACCCTAACCCTAATACTAACCCTAGCCCTAACCCTAACCCTAAACCTAACCTAACCCTAACACGAACCCTAACCCTAACCCTGGCCCTAACCCTAACCCTAGCCCTAGCCATAGCCAAAACCCTAACCCTAACCCTAAACCTAAACCTAACAATAGCACTAACCCTAACCCTAAACTTAACCCTAACCCTAACCCTAACCCTAACCTAACCATAACCCTAACCCTATCTTTAACCCTAACCCTAACCCTAGCAATAACCCTAACCCTAACCCTAACCCTAACCCTAACCCTAACCCTAACCCTATACCTAACCCTAGCCCTAACCCTAACCATAACCCTAACCAAACCCTAAACCTAACCAAACCCTAACCCTAACCCTAACCCTAACCCTGGCCCTAACCCTAACCCTAAGCCTAACCCTAACCATAACCCTAACCCTAACCCTAACCTAACCCTAACACTAATCATATTCCTAATCCTAGCCCTAGCCATAGTCCAAACCCTAACCCAAACCCTAACCCTAGCACTAACCCTAACACTAACCCTAGCCTTAACATAATCTTAACCCTAACTTTAGTTCTAGCCCTAGCCCTAACCGGAACCCTAAACCTAACCCTAAACCTAACCCTAACCTTAACCTTAACCCTAGCCCTATACCTATCCCTAACCCTATCCCTATCCCTAGACCAAACCCTAAAACTAACCCTAATCCTAACCTAAACATAGCCCAAAACCTAAACCTTACCATAAACCTAGCCCTAGCCATAGCTCTAACCCTAACCCTAACCCTAACACTAACCCTAACCCTAACCCTAACCCTAGCCCTAGCCCTAACCCTAACCCTAACCCTAACCCTAACCCTAAACCTAGCCCTAATCCTAACCCTAACCCTAACCCTAAGCCTAAACCTAACCCTAAACCTAGCCCTAAACCTAACCCTAACCCTATACCTAACTCTAACCCTAACCTTAACCCTAGCGCTAACCCTAACAATAACCCTAACCTAACCCTAAACCTAACCCTAACCCTAACCCTAACCCTAGCCCTAAACCGAACCCTAAACCTAACCCTAACCCTAGCCCTAATCCTAACCGTAACCCTAACTGTAACCCTAACTCTAACCTAACCATAACCCTAACCCTATCTTTAACCCTAACCCTAGCTCTAAACCGAACACTAACCCTAACCCTAACCCTAGCCCTAATCCTAAACGTAACCCTAACTGTAAACCTAACCCTAACCCTAACCCTAACACTAACCCTAACACTAACACTAACCCTAACTCTAACCCTAGCCCTAAACCTAACCCTAACCCTAACCTTCCCTAACCCTAACACTAACCCTAACTCTAAACCTAGCCCTAAACCTAACCCTAACCCTATACCAAACTCTAACCCTAACCTAAACCCTAGCGCTAACCCTAACAATAACCCTAACCTAACCCTAAACCTAACCCTAACCCCAACACTAAGCCTAACGCTAACCCTAAACCTAGCCTAACCTAACCCTAACCCTAAACCTAACCCTAACCCTAGCCCTAGCCCTAGACAAAACCCTAACCCTAACCCTAACCTAACTATAACCCTAACACTATCTTTAACCGTAACCCTAACCCTAGCCCTAGCCCTAACCCTAACCCTAACCCTAAACCTAAACCTAACACTAGCACTAACCCTAACCCTAACCCTAAACCTAAACCTAACCTAACCCTAGCCCTAACCCTAAAAATAACCCTAGCACTAACCCTAACCCTAACGCTAACCCTAACCCTAACCTAACCCTAACCCTAACCCAGGCCCTAACTCTAAACCTAGCCCTAGCCCTAGCCGTAACCCTAACCCTAACCCTAACCCTAACCCGAACCCTAGCACTAACCCTAACCCTAACCCTAACCCTAACCCTAACCTAAACCTAACCTAACCCTAGCCCTAACCCTAAAAATAACCCTAAAACTAACCCTAACCCTAACGTAACCATAACCCTAACCCTCTCTTTAACCCTAACCCTAACCCTAGCCCTAACCCTAATCCTAACCCTAACCCTAATACTAACCCTAGCTCTAACCCTAACCCTAAACCTAACCTAACCCTAACACGAACCCTAACCCTAACCCTGGCCCTAACCCTAACCTAGCCCTAGCCATAGCCAAAACCCTAACCCTAACCCTAAACCTAAACCTAACAATAGCACTAACCCTAACCCTAAACTTAACCCTAACCCTAACCCTAACCCTAACCTAACCATAACCCTAACCCTATCTTTAACCCTAACCCTAACCCTAGCAATAACCCTAACCCTAACCATAACCCTAACCCTAACCCTAACCTAACCCTAACACTAATCATATTCCTAATCCTAGCCCTAGCCATAGTCCAAACCCTAACCCAAACCCTAACCCTAGCACTAACCCTAACACTAACCCTAGCCTTAACATAATCTTAACCCTAACTTTAGTTCTAGCCCTAGCCCTAACCGGAACCCTAAACCTAACCCTAAACCTAACCCTAACCTTAACCTTAACCCTAGCCCTAGACCTATCCCTAACCCTATCCCTATCCCTAGACCAAACCCTAAAACTAACCCTAACCCTAACCTAAACATAGCCCAAACCCTAAACCTTACCATAAACCTAGCCCTAGCCATAGCTCTAACCCTAACCCTAACCCTAACCCTAACCCTAACCCTAACCCTAGCCCTAGCCCTAACCCTAACCCTAACCCTAACCCTAACCCTAAACCTAGCCCTAATCCTAACCCTAACCCTAACCCGAAGCCTAAACCTAACCCTAAACCTAGCCCTAAACCTAACCCTAACCCTATACCTAACTCTAACCCTAACCTTAACCCTAGCGCTAACCCTAACAATAACCCTAACCTAACCCTAAACCTAACCCTAACCCTAACCCTAACCCTAACCCTAACGCTAACCCTAAACCTAGCCCTAATCCTAACCCTAACCCTAACACTAACCCTAACCTAACCATAACCCTAACCCTATCTTTAACCCTAACTCTAATCCTAGCCCTAAACCAAACCCTAACCCTAACCCTAATCCTAGCACTAACCCTAACCGTAACCCTAACTGTAACCCTAACCCTAAACCTA
Organism: Plecotus auritus; assembly: GCF_963455305.1. NCBI lineage: Eukaryota > Metazoa > Chordata > Mammalia > Chiroptera > Vespertilionidae > Plecotus > Plecotus auritus. The sequence goes on along the minus strand of NC_137770.1, from coordinate 119,284,694 downwards.
ACCCTAGCCCTAACCCTAACCATAACCCTAACCTAACCCTAACCCTAACCCTAACCCTAACCCTGGCCCTAACCATGACTCTAGCCCTAATCCTAGCCCAAACCCTAACCCTAACACTAAACCTAAAACTAACAATAGCACTAACCCTAACCCTAACCCTAACCCTAACCTTAAACCTAACCCTAAACCTAACCCTAACCCTAACCCTAACCCTAACCCTAACCCTAACCTAAACATAACCCTAACCCTATCTTTAACCCTAACCCTAGCCCTAAACCAAACACTAACCCTAACCCTAACCCTAGCCCTAATCCTAACCATAACCCTAACTGTAAACCTAAACCTAACCCTAACCCTAACACTAACCCTAACCCTAACCCTAACCCTAACCTAAACATAACGCTAACCCTATCTTTAACCCTAACCCTAACCCTAGCAATAACCCTAACCCTAACCCTAACCCTAACCCTAAGCCTAACCCTAACCCTAACCTAACCTAAGCCTAACACTAATCATATTCCTAATCCTAGCCCTAGCCATAGTCCAAACCCTAACCCTAACCCTAACCCTGACCCTAACCCTAACCCTAGCACTAACCCTAACACTAACCCTAGCCTTAACATAATCCTAACCCTAACTTTAGTTCTAGCCCTAGCCCTAACCGGAACCCTAAACCTAACCCTAAACCTAACCCTAACCTTAACCTTAACCCTAGCCCTAGACCTATCCCTAACCCTAGCCCTATCCCTAGACCAAACCCTAAAACTAACCCTAACCCTAACCTAACCATAGCCCGAACCCTAAACCTAACCATAAACCTAGCCTTAGCCATAGCTCTAACCCTAACCCTAACCCTAACACTAACCCTAACCTAACCCTAACCCTAATCCTTTCCCTAGCCCAGCTGTAACCCTAAACCTAACTCTAAACCTAACCCTAACCTTAGCACTAAACCTAACTCTAACCCTAGCCCTAGCCCTAGACCAAACCCGAACACTAACCCTATCCATAGCCCTAGCCCTACACAAAACCCTAACCCTAACCATAGCACTAGACATAGGCCTAAACCTAAACCTAACCCTAACCGTAACCCTAACCCTAACCCTAACCCGAACCCTAACCGTAACAATAACCCTTACCTAACCATAAACCTAACCCTAACCCTAACCCTAACCCTAAGCCTAACGCTAACCCTAAACCTAGCCCTAATCCTAACCCTAACCCTAGCGCTAACCCTAACCTAACCCTAACACTAACCATTTCCGTAATCCTAGCCCTAGCCCCAGTCAAAACCCTAACCCTAAACCGAATCCTAACCCTAACCATAACCCTAACCTAACCCTAAACCTAACCAAACCCTAACCCTAACCCTAACCATAACCATAACTCTTGCCCTAGCACTAACCCTAACACTAACCCTAGCTCTAAACTAACCCTAACCCTAACTTTAGTTCTAGGCCTAGCCCTAACCGTAACCCTAATCCTAACCCTAACCTTAACCTTAACCCTAGCCCTAGACCTAGCCCTAACCCTAGCCCTAGCCCTAGACCAAACCGTAAACCTAACCCTAACCCTAACCTTACCCTAGCCCGAACCCTAAACCTAACTCGAAACCTAGCCCTAGCCATAGCTCTAACCCTAACCCTAACCCTAACCCTAACCCTAACCCTAAACCGAACCCTAAACCTAACCCTATCCCTAGCCCTAACCCTAACCGTATCCCTAACTGTAACCCTATCCCTAACCCTAACCCTAACCCTAACCCTAACCCTAACCCTAACCCTAACCTAACTATAACCCTAACACTATCTTTAACCATAACCCTAACCCTAGCCCTAGCCCTAACCCTAACCCTAACCCTAAACCTAAACCTAACACTAGCACTAACCCTAACCCTAACCCTAACCCTAACCCTAAACCTAAACCTAACCTAACCCTAGCCCTAACCCTAAAAATAAACCTAACACTAACCATAACCCTAACGTAACCATAACCCTAACCCTCTCTTTAACCCTAACCCTAACCCTAGCCCTAACCCTAACCCTAACCCTAACACTAATCATATTCCTAATCCTAGCCCTAGCCATAGTCCAAACCCTAACCCAAACCCTAACCCTAGCACTAACCCTAACACTAACCCTAGCCTTAACATAATTTTAACCCTAACTTTAGTTCTAGCCCTAGCCCTAACCGGAACCCTAAACCTAACCCTAAACCTAACCCTAACCTTAACCTTAACCCTAGCCCTAGACCTATCCCTAACCCTATCCCTATCCCTAGACCAAACCCTAAAACTAACCCTAATCCTAACCTAAACATAGCCCAAACCCTAAACCTTACCATAAACCTAGCCCTAGCCATAGCTCTAACCCTAACCCTAACCCTAACACTAACCCTAACCCTAACCCTAACCCTAGCCCTAGCCCTAATCCTAACCCTAACCCTAACCCTAAGCCTAAACCTAACCCTAAACCTAGCCCTAAACCTAACCCTAACCCTATACCTAACTCTAACCCTAACCTTAACCCTAGCGCTAACCCTAACAATAACCCTAACCTAACCCTAAACCTAACCCTAACCCGAACCCTAACCCTAACCCTAGCCCTAAACCGAACCCTAAACCTAACCCTAACCCTAGCCCTAATCCTAACCGTAACCCTAACTGTAACCCTAACTCTAACCTAACCATAACCCTAACCCTATCTTTAACCCTAACCCTAGCCCTAAACCGAACACTAACCCTAACCCTAACCCTAGCCCTAATCCTAAACGTAACCCTAACTGTAAACCTAACCCTAACCCTAACCCTAACACTAACCCTAACACTAACACTAACCCTAACTCTAACCCTAGCCCTAAACCTGCCCTAACCCTAACCTTCCCTAACCCTAACACTAACCCTAACTCTAAACCTAGCCCTAAACCTAACCCTAACCCTATACCAAACTCTAACCCTAACCTAAACCCTAGCGCTAACCCTAACAATAACCCTAACCTAACCCTAAACCTAACCCTAACCCCAACACTAAGCCTAACGCTAACCCTAAACCTAGCCTAATCCTAACCCTAACCCTAAACCTAACCCTAACCCTAGCCCTAACCCTAGACAAAACCCTAACCCTAACCCTAACCTAACTATAACCCTAACACTATCTTTAACCGTAATCCTAACCCTAGCCCTTGCCCTAACCCTAACCCTAACCCTAAACCTAAACCTAACACTAGCACTAACCCTAACCCTAACCCTAAACCTAAACCTAACCTAACCCTAGCCCTAACCCTAAAAATAACCCTAGCACTAACCCTAACCCTAACGCTAACCCTAACCCTAACCTAACCCTAACCCTAACCCAGGCCCTAACTCTAAACCTAGCCCTAGCCCTAGCCGTAACCCTAACCCTAACCCTAACCCTAACCCGAACCCTAGCACTAAACCTAACCCTAACCCTAACCCTAACCCTAACCTAAACCTAACCTAAACCTAGCCCTAACCCTAAAAATAACCCTAACACTAACCCTAACCCTAACGTAACCATAACCCTAACCCTCTCTTTAACCCTAACCCTAACCCTAGCCCTAACCCTAATCCTAACCCTAACCCTAATACTAACCCTAGCCCTAACCCTAACCCTAAACCTAACCTAACCCTAACACGAACCCTAACCCTAACCCTGGCCCTAACCCTAACCTAGCCCTAGCCATCGCCAAAACCCTAACCCTAACCCTAAACCTAAACCTAACAATAGCACTAACCCTAACCCTAAACTTAACCCTAACCCTAACCCTAACCCTAACCTAACCATAACCCTAACCCTATCTTTAACCCTAACCCTAACCCTAGCAATAACCCTAACCCTAACCATAACCCTAACCCTAACCCTAACCTAACCCTAACACTAATCATATTCCTAATCCTAGCCCTAGCCATAGTCCAAACCCTAACCCAAACCCTAACCCTAGCACTAACCCTAACACTAACCCTAGCCTTAACATAATCTTAACCCTAACTTTAGTTCTAGCCCTAGCCCTAACCGGAACCCTAAACCTAACCCTAAACCTAACCCTAACCTTAACCTTAACCCTAGCCCTAGACCTATCCCTAACCCTATCCCTATCCCTAGACCAAACCCTAAAACTAACCCTAACCCTAACCTAAACATAGCCCAAACCCTAAACCTTACCATAAACCTAGCCCTAGCCATAGCTCTAACCCTAACCCTAACCCTAACCCTAACCCTAACCCTAACCCTAGCCCTAGCCCTAACCCTAACCCTAACCCTAACCCTAACCCTAAACCTAGCCCTAATCCTAACCCTAACCCTAACCCGAAGCCTAAACCTAACCCTAAACCTAGCCCTAAACCTAACCCTAACCCTATACCTAACTCTAACCCTAACCTTAACCCTAGCGCTAACCCTAACAATAACCCTAACCTAACCCTAAACCTAACCCTAACCCTAACCCTAACCCTAACCCTAACCCTAACGCTAACCCTAAACGTAGCCCTAATCCTAACCCTAACCCTAACAATAACCCTAACCTAACCATAACCCTAACCCTATCTTTAACCCTAACTCTAATCCTAGCCCTAAACCAAACCCTAAACCTAACCCTAATCCTAGCACTAACCCTAACCGTAACCCTAACTGTAACCCTAACCCTAAACCTAACCCTAGCCCTAACCCTAACCATAACCCTAACCTAACCCTAACCCTAACCCTAACCCTAACCCTGGCCCTAACCATAACTCTAGCCCTAATCCTAGCCCAAACCCTAACCCTAACACTAAACCTAAAACTAACAATAGCACTAACCCTAACTCTAACCCTAACCCTAACCTTAAACCTAACCCTAAACCTAACCCTAACCCTAACCCTAACCCTAACCCTAACCCTAACCTAAACATAACCCTAACCCTATCTTTAACCCTAACCCTAGCCCTAAACCAAACACTAACCCTAACCCTAACCCTAGCCCTAATCCTAACCGTAACCCTAACTGTAAACCTAAACCTAACCCTAACCCTAACACTAACCCTAACCCTAACCCTAACCCTAACCTAACCATAACGCTAACCCTATCTTTAACCCTAACCCTAACCCTAGCAATAACCCTAACCCTAACCCTAACCCTAACCCTAAGCCTAACCCTAACCCTAACCTAACCTAAGCCTAACACTAATCATATTCCTAATCCTAGCCCTAGCCATAGTCCAAACCCTAACCCTAACCCTAACCCTAACCCTAACCCTAATCCTAGCACTAACCCTAACACTAACCCTAGCCTTAACATAATCCTAACCCTAACTTTAGTTCTAGCCCTAGCCCTAACCGGAACCCTAAACCTAACCCTAAACCTAACCCTAACCTTAACCTTAACCCTAGCCCTAGACCTATCCCTAACCCTAGCCCTATCCCTAGACCAAACCCTAAAACTAACCCTAACCCTAACCTAACCATAGCCCGAACCCTAAACCTAACCATAAACCTAGCCTTAGCCATAGCTCTAACCCTAACCCTAACCCTAACACTAACCCTAACCTAACCCTAACCCTAATCCTTTCCCTAGCCCAGCTGTAACCCTAAACCTAACTCTAAACCTAACCCTAACCTTAGCACTAAACCTAACTCTAACCCTAGCCCTAGCCCTAGACCAAACCCGAACACTAACCCTATCCATAGCCCTAGCCCTACACAAAACCCTAACCCTAACCATAGCACTAGACATAGGCCTAAACCTAAACCTAACCCTAACCGAAACCCTAACCCTAACCCTAACCCTAACAATAACCCTTACCTAACCATAAACCTAACACTAACCCTAACCCTAACCCTAAGCCTAACGCTAACCCTAAACTTAGCCCTAATCCTAACCCTAACCCTAGCGCTAACCCTAACCTAACCCTAACACTAAACATTTCCGTAATCCTAGCCCTAGCCCCAGTCAAAACCCTAACCCAAAACCGAACCCTAACCCTAACCATAACCCTAAACCTAACCCTAAACCTAACCCTAACCTTAACCTTAACCCTAGCCCTAGACCTATCCCTAACCCTATCCCTATCCCTAGACCAAACCCTAAAACTAACCCTAACCCTAACCTAAACATAGCCCAAACCCTAAACCTTACCATAAACCTAGCCCTAGCCATAGCTCTAACCCTAACCCTAACCCTAACCCTAACCCTAACCCTAACCCTAGCCCTAGCCCTAACCCTAACCCTAACCCTAACCCTAACCCTAACCCTAAACCTAGCCCTAATCCTAACCCTAACCCTAACCCGAAGCCTAAACCTAACCCTAAACCTAGCCCTAAACCTAACCCTAACCCTATACCTAACTCTAACCCTAACCTTAACCCTAGCGCTAACCCTAACAATAACCCTAACCTAACCCTAAACCTAACCCTAACCCTAACCCTAACCCTAACCCTAACCCTAACGCTAACCCTAAACGTAGCCCTAATCCTAACCCTAACCCTAACAATAACCCTAACCTAACCATAACCCTAACCCTATCTTTAACCCTAACTCTAATCCTAGCCCTAAACCAAACCCTAAACCTAACCCTAATCCTAGCACTAACCCTAACCGTAACCCTAACTGTAACCCTAACCCTAAACCTAACCCTAGCCCTAACCCTAACCATAACCCTAACCTAACCCTAACCCTAACCCTAACCCTAACCCTGGCCCTAACCATAACTCTAGCCCTAATCCTAGCCCAAACCCTAACCCTAACACTAAACCTAAAACTAACAATAGCACTAACCCTAACTCTAACCCTAACCCTAACCTTAAACCTAACCCTAAACCTAACCCTAACCCTAACCCTAACCCTAACCCTAACCCTAACCTAAACATAACCCTAACCCTATCTTTAACCCTAACCCTAGCCCTAAACCAAACACTAACCCTAACCCTAACCCTAGCCCTAATCCTAACCGTAACCCTAACTGTAAACCTAAACCTAACCCTAACCCTAACACTAACCCTAACCCTAACCCTAACCCTAACCTAACCATAACGCTAACCCTATCTTTAACCCTAACCCTAACCCTAGCAATAACCCTAACCCTAACCCTAACCCTAACCCTAAGCCTAACCCTAACCCTAACCTAACCTAAGCCTAACACTAATCATATTCCTAATCCTAGCCCTAGCCATAGTCCAAACCCTAACCCTAACCCTAACCCTAACCCTAACCCTAATCCTAGCACTAACCCTAACACTAACCCTAGCCTTAACATAATCCTAACCCTAACTTTAGTTCTAGCCCTAGCCCTAACCGGAACCCTAAACCTAACCCTAAACCTAACCCTAACCTTAACCTTAACCCTAGCCCTAGACCTATCCCTAACCCTAGCCCTATCCCTAGACCAAACCCTAAAACTAACCCTAACCCTAACCTAACCATAGCCCGAACCCTAAACCTAACCATAAACCTAGCCTTAGCCATAGCTCTAACCCTAACCCTAACCCTAACACTAACCCTAACCTAACCCTAACCCTAATCCTTTCCCTAGCCCAGCTGTAACCCTAAACCTAACTCTAAACCTAACCCTAACCTTAGCACTAAACCTAACTCTAACCCTAGCCCTAGCCCTAGACCAAACCCGAACACTAACCCTATCCATAGCCCTAGCCCTACACAAAACTCTAACCCTAACCATAGCACTAGACATAGGCCTAAACCTAAACCTAACCCTAACCGAAACCCTAACCCTAACCCTAACCCTAACAATAACCCTTACCTAACCATAAACCTAACACTAACCCTAACCCTAACCCTAAGCCTAACGCTAACCCTAAACTTAGCCCTAATCCTAACCCTAACCCTAGCGCTAACCCTAACCTAACCCTAACACTAAACATTTCCGTAATCCTAGCCCTAGCCCCAGTCAAAACCCTAACCCAAAACCGAACCCTAACCCTAACCATAACCCTAACCTAACCCTAAACCTAACCAAACCCTAACCCTAACCCTAACCATAACCATAACTCTTGCCCTAGCACTAACCCTAACACTAACCCTAGCTCTAAACTAACCCTAACCCTAACTTTAGTTCTAGGCCTAGCCCTAACCGTAACCCTAATCCTAACCCTAACCTTAACCTTAACCCTAGCCCTAGACCTAGCCCTAACTCTAGCCCTAGCCCTAGACCAAACCCTAAACCTAACCCTAACCCTAACCTAACCCTAGCCCGAACCCTAAACCTAACTCGAAACCTAGCCCTAGCCATAGCTCTAACCCTAACCCTAACCCTAACCCTAACCCTAACCCTAACCCTAACCCTAAACCGAAACCTAAACCTAACCCTATCCCTAGCCCTAACCCTAACCGTATCCCTAACTGTAACCCTATCCCTAACCCGAACCCTAGCCTTAACCCTAACCCTAACCCTAACCCTAACCATAACCCTAACCTAACCCTAAACCTAACCAAACCCTAACCCTAACCCTAACCTAACCATAACCCTAACCCTATCTTTAACCCTAACCCTAGCCCTAAACCGAACACTAACCCTAACCCTAACCCTAGCCCTAATCCTAACCGTAACCCTAACTGTAAACCTAACCCTAACCCTAACCCTAACACTAACCCTAACACTAACACTAACCCTAACTCTAACCCTAGCCCTAACCCTAACCCTAACCCTAACCTTCCCTAACCCTAACATTAACCCTAACCCTAAACCTAGCCCTATACCTAACCCTAACCGTAACCCTAACCCTAACCCTAACCCTAACCCTAACCTACCCTAACCCTGACACTAACCCTAACCCTAATCCTAGCCCTAAACCTAACCCTAACCCTATACCAAACTCTAATCCTAACCTAAACCCTAGCGCTAACCCTAACAATAACCCTAACCTAACCCTAAACCTAACCCTAACCCCAACACTAAGCCTAACGCTAACCCGAAACCTAGCCTAATCCTAACCCTAACCCTAAACCTAACCCTAACCTTAACCCTAAACCTAGCCCTAATCCTAACCCTAACCCTAACCCTAAGCCTAAACCTAACCCTAAACCTAGCCCTAAACCTAACCCTAACCCTATACAAAACTCTAACCCTAACCTTAACCCTAGCGCTAAACCAAACAATAACCCTAACCTAACCCTAACCCTAACCCTAACCCTAACCCTAACCCTAAGCCTAACGCTAACCCTAAACCTAGCCCTAACCCTAACCCTAACCCTAACCTAACCCTAACCCTAACCCTAACCCTAACCCTAGCCCTAACCCTAATCCTAACCCTAACCCTAGCCCTAGCCCTAGACAAAATCCTAACCCTAACCCTAACCCTAACCCTAACCTAACCATAATCCTAACCTTATCTTTAATCCTAACCTTGACCCTAGCCCTAACCCTAACCCTAACCCTAACCCTAACCCTAACCCTAACCCTGGCCCTAGCCCTAACCCTAACCCTAACCCTAGTCCTAGCCCTAGAACAAACCCTAACATAACCCTAGCCCTAGCCCTATCCGTAGACAAAACCAAAACCCTAACCCTAACCCTAACCCTAACCATAACCCTAACCCTAACCCTAACCCTAGCTCTAACCCTAGCCCTAGACCTAACTCTAACCCTAACCCTAACCCTAACCCTAGCCCTAACCCTAACCCTTACCCTAAACCTAGCCCTAGCCCTAGACAAAACCCTAACCCTAACCCTAACCTAAACATAACCCTAACACTATCTTTAAACCTAACCCTAACCCTAGCCCTAGCCCTAACCCTAACCCTAACCCTAACCCTAAACCTAGCCCTAATCCTAACCCTAACCCTAAGCCTAAACCTAACCCTAAACTTAGCCCTAAACCTAACCCTAACCCTATACCTAACTCTAACCCTAACCTTAACCCTAGCGCTAACCCTAACAGTAACCCTAACCTAACACTAAACCTAACCCTAACCCTAACCCTAACCCTAACCCTAACCCTAACCCTAACTCTAACCCTAACCCTAAGCCTAACGCTAACCCTAAACCTAGCCCTAATCCTAACCCTAACCCTAACACTAACCCTAACCTAACCATAACCCTAACCCTATCTTTAACCCTAACACTAATCCTAACCCTAAACCAAACCCTAACCCTAACCCTAATCCTAGCACTAACCCTAACCGTAACCCTAAATGTAACCCTAACCCTAACCCTAACCCTAGCCCTAACCCTAACCATAACCCTAACCTAACCCTAACCCTAACCCTAACCCTAACCCTGGCCCTAACCCTAAACCTAGCCCTAGCCCTAGCCCAAACCCTCACCCTAACCCTAAACCTAAACCTAACAATAGCACTAACCCTAACCCTAAACTTAACCCTAACCCTAAACCTAACCATAACCCTAACCCTAAGCCTAACCTAACCATAACCCTAACCCTATCTTTAACCCTAACCCTAACCCTAGCAATAACCCTAACCCTAACCCTAACCCTAACCCTATACCTAACCCTAGCCCTAACCCTAACCATAACCCTAACCTAACCCTAAACCTAACCAAACCCTAACCCTAACCCTAACCCTAACCCTAGCCCTAACCCTAACCCTAAGCCTAACCCTAACCTTAACCCTAACCCTAACCCTAACCTAACCCTAACACTAATCATATTCCTAATCCTAGCCCTAGCCATAGTCCAAACCCTAACCCAAACCCTAACCCTAGCACTAACCCTAACACTAACCCTAGCCTTAACATAATCCTAACCCTAACTTTAGTTCTAGCCCTAGCCCTAACCGGAACCCTAAACCTAACCCTAAACCTAACCCTAACCTTAACCTTAACCCTAGCCCTAGACCTATCCCTAACCCTATCCCTGTCCCTAGACCAAACCCTAAAACTAACCCTAACCCTAACCTAACCATAGCCCGAACCCTAAACCTAACCATAAACCTAGCCCTAGCCATAGCTCTAACCCTAACCCTAACTCTAACACTAACCCTAACCTAACCCTAACCCTAATCCTTTCCCTAGCCCAGCTGTAACCCTAACCCTAACTCTAAACCTAACCCTAACCTTAGCACTAAACCTAACTCTAACCCTAGCCCTAGCCCTAACCCTAAACCTAACCATAACCATAACCCTAACATAACCCAAAACCTAACCCTAACCCTAACCCTCACCCTAGCACTAACCCTAACTCTAACCCTAACACTAACCCTAACCCTAACCCTAACACTAGCCCTAACCCTAACCCTAACCCTAACCCTAACCTAACCATAACCTTAACCCTATCTTTAACCCTAACCCTAGCCCTAACCCTAATCCTAAGCCTAACCCTAGCCCTAGCCCTAGACAAAACCCTAACCCTAACCCTAACCCTAACCCTAACCTAACCATAATCCTAACCTTATCTTTAATCCTAACCTTGACCCTAGCCCTAACCCTAACCCTAACCCTAACCCTAACCCTAACCCTGGCCCTAGCCCTAACCCTAACCCTAACCCTAGTCCTAGCCATAGAACAAACCCTAACATAACCCTAGCCCAAGCCCTATCCCTAGACAAAACCAAAACCCTAACCCTAACCCTAACCCTAACACTAACCATGGCCCTAGCCGAAACCATAACCCTAACCTTAACCCTAACCCTAACCCTAACCCTAACCCTAACCATAACCATAACCCTAGCCGTAACCCTAATTATAACTCTAACCTACCTCTGAACCTAAGCCTAACCCTATCCCTAACCCTAACCCTAACCCTAGCTCTAAAATTAGCCTTAACCTTAACCCAAACCTAACCCTAACCCTAACCCTAACCCTAACCATAACCCTAACATAACCCAAAACCTAACCCTAACCCTAACCCTCACCCTAGCACTAACCCTAACTCTAACCCTAACACTAACCCTAACCTAACCCTAGCCCTAAACCTAACCCTTACACTAAACCTAGCGTTAGCCCTAGACAAAACCCTAACCCTAACCCTAACCCTAGCCCTAGCCCTAGCCCAAACCCTAACCCTAACCCTAAACCTAAACCTAACAATAGCACTAACCCTAACCCTAAACTTAACCCTAACCCTAAACCTAACCCTAACCAAACCATAACCCTAACCCTATCTTTAACCCTAACCCTAACCCTAGCAATAACCCTAATCCTAACCCTAACCCTAACCCTAACCCTAACCCTATACCTAACCCTAGCCCTAACCCTAACCATAACCCTAACCTAACCCTAAACCTAACCAAACCCTAACCCTAACCCTAACCCTAACCATAGCCCTAACCCTAACCCTAAGCCTTACCCTAACCTTAACCCTAACCCTAACCCTAACCTAACCCTAACACTAATCATATTCCTAATCCTAGCCCTAGCCATAGTCCAAACCCTAACCCTAACCCTAACCCTAACCCTAACCCTAGCACTAACCCTAACACTAACCCTAGCCTTAACATAATCCTAACCCTAACTTTAGTTCTAGCCCTAGCCCTAACCGGAACCCTAAACCTAACCCTAAACCTAACCCTAACCTTAACCTTAACCCTAGCCCTAGACCTATCCCTAACCCTAGCCCTATCCCTAGACCAAACCCTAAAACTAACACTAACTCTAACCTAACCATAGCCCAAACCCTAAACCTAACCATAAACCTAGCCCTATCCATAGCTCTAACCCTAACCCTAACCCTAACACTAACCCTAACCTAACCCTAACCCTAATCCTTTCCCTAGCCCAGCTGTAACCCTAACCCTAACTCTAAACCTAACCCTAACCTTAGCACTAACCCTAACTCTAACCCTAACTCTAACCCTAACCCTAACCCTAACCCTAACCCTAAGCCTAACGCTAAACCTAAACCTAGCCCTAATCCTAACCCTAACCCTAACACTAACCCTAACCTAACCATAACCCTAACCCTATCTTTAACCCTAACACTAATCCTAGCCCTAAACCAAACCCTAACCCTAACCCTAATCCTACAACTAACCCTAACCGCAACCCTTACTGTAACCCTAACCCTAACCCTAACCCTAGCCCTAACCCTAACCCTAACCCTAACCTAACCCTAACCCTAACCCTAACCCTAACCCTGGCCCTAACCTAACCCTAGCCCTAGCCCTAGCCCAAACCCTAACCCTAACCCTAAACCTAAACCTAACAATAGCACTAACCCTAACCCTAAACTTAACCCTAACCCTAAACCTAACCCTAACCCTAAACCTAACCCTAACCTAACCATAACCCTAACCCTATCTTTAACCCTAACCCTAACCCTAGCAATAACCCTAACCCTAACCCTAACCCTAACCCTAACCCTATACCTAACCCTAGCCCTAACCCTAACCATAACCCTAACCTAACCCTAAACCTAACCAAACCCTAACCCTAACCCTAACCCTAGCCCTAACCCTAACCCTAAGCCTAACCCTAACCTTAACCCTAACCCTAACCCTAACCTAACCCTAACACTAATCATATTCCTATTCCTAGCCCTAGCCATAGTCCAAACCCTAACCCTAACCCTAACCCTAACCCTAACCCTAGCACTAACCCTAACACTAACCCTAGCCTTAACATAATCCTAACCCTAACTTTAGTTCTAGCCCTAGCCCTAACAGGAACCCTAAACCTAACCCTAAACCTAACCCTAACCTTAACCTTAACCCTAGCCCTAGACCTATCCCTAACCCTAGCCCTAGCCCTAGACCAAACCCTAAAACTAACCCTAACCCTAACCTAACCATAGCCCAAACCCTAAACCTAACCATAAACCTAGCCCTAGCCATAGCTCTAACCCTAACCCTAACCCTAACACTAATCCTAACCTAACCCTAACCCTAATCCTTTCCCTAGCCCAGCTGTAACCCTAACCCTAACTCTAAACCTAACCCTAATATTAGCACTAACCCTAACTCTAACCCTAACACTAACCCTAACCCTAACCTTAACACTAGCCCTAACCCTAACCCTAACCCTAACCCTAACCCTAACCTAACCATAACCTTAACCCTATCTTTAACCCTAACCCTAGCCCTAACCCTAATCCTAACCCTAACCCTAGCCCTAGCCCTAGACAAAACCCTAACCCTAACCCTAACCCTAACCCTAACCTAACCATAACCCTAACCTTATCTTTAATCCTAACTTTGACCCTAGCCCTAACCCTAACCCTAACCCTAACCCTAACCCTAACCCTGGCCCTAGCCCTAACCCTAACCCTAACCCTAACCCTAGTCCTAGCCCTAGAACAAACCCTAACATAACCCTAGCCCTATCCCTATCCCTAGACAAAACCAAAACCCTAACCCTAACCCTAACCCTAACACTAACCCTGGCCCTAGCCCTAACCATAACCCTAACCTTAACCCTAACCCAAACCCTAACCCTAACCATAACCATAACCCTAGCCGTAACCCTAATTATAACTCTAACCTACCTCTGAACCTAAGCCTAACCCTATCCCTAACCCTAACCCTAGCTCTAAAATTAACCTTAACCTTAACCCTAAACCTAACTCTAACCCTAACCCTAACCCTAACCCTAACCATAACCCTAACATAACCCAAAACCTAACCCTAACCCTAATCCTCACCCTAATACTAACCCTAACCTAACCCTAGCCCTAAACCTAACCCTAAACCTAACCCTAACCTAACCATAAACTTAACCCTATCTTTAACCCTAACCATAGCCCTAACCCTAATCCTAACCCTAACCCTACCCTAACCCTAACCCTTACACTAAACCTAGCCCTAGCCCTAGACAAAACCCTAACCCTAACCCTAACCTAACCATAACCCTAACACTATCTTTTACCCTAACCCTAACCCTAGCCCTAGCTCTAACCCTAACCCTAACCCTAACCCTAGCCCTAATCCTAACCCTAACCCTAACCCTAAGCCTAAACCTAACCCTAAACCTAGCCCTAAACCTAAGCCTAACCCTATACCAAACTCTAACCCTAACTTTAACCCTAGCGCTAAACCTAACAATAACCTAACCTAACCCTAAACCTAACCCTAAACCTAACCCTAACCCTAACCCTAACCCTAAGCCTAACGCTAACCCTAAACCTAGCCCTAATCCTAACCCTAACCCTAACACTAACCCTAACCTAACCATAACCCTAACCCTATCTTTAACCCTAACACTAATCCTAGCCCTAAACCAAACCCTAACCCTAACCCTAATCCTAGCACTAACCCAAACCGTAACCCTAACTGTAAACCTAACCCTAACCCTAACCCTAGCCCTAACCCTAACCCTAACCCTAACCCTAACCTAACCATAACCTTAACCCTATCTTTAACCCTAACCCTAGCCCTAACCCTAATCCTAACCCTAACACTAGCCCTAGCCCTAGACAAAACCCTAACCCTAACCCTAACCCTAACCCTAACCTAACCATAACCCTAACCTTATCTTTAATCCTAACCTTGACCCTAGCCCTAACCCTAACCCTAACCCTAACCCTAACCCTAACCCTAACCCTGGCCCTAGCCCTAACCCTAACCCTAACCCTAGTCCTAGCCCTAGAACAAACCCTAACATAACCCTAGCCCTAGCCCTATCCCTAGACAAAACCAAAACCCTAACCCTAACCCTAACCCTAACCCTAACCCAAACCTAAGATTAACACTACACCTAGCCCTAACCCTAACACTACCCTAACCCTAACACAAACCCTAACCCTAACCTAACCCTAACACTAAACCTAACCCTAGCCCTTGCCCTAGTACTAACCCTAACCCTAACCCTAGCCCTAGCCCTAGACTAAACCCTAACCGTAACCCTACCCTAGCACTAACCCTAACTCTTACCTGAGCCCTAGCCCTAGACCAAACCCTAACCCTAACCCTATCCCTAGCACTAGCCCTAGACAAAACCCTAACCCTAAGCCTAGCAGTAGCCATAGCCCTAACCCTAACCCTAACCCTAACACTAACATTAACACTAACCTAACCCTAACACTAACCCTAACACTACATCTAACCCTAGCCCTAGCCCTAATCCTAACCCTAACCCTAGCCCTAGCCCTAGAACAAACACTAACCATAAGCCTATCCCTAGCCCTAGACCTAGACAAAACCCTAAACCTAACCCTAACCCTAACCCTAACCCTGGCCCTAGCCCTAACCCTAACCATAACCTTAACACTAATTCTAACACTAAACCTAGCCCTAACCATAACCCTAACCTTAACCCTAACCCTAACCCTAACCCTAACCCTAAACATAACCCTAACATAACCCTAAACCTAACCCTAACCCTAACCCTCACCCTAAACCTAAGCCTAATGCTAACGCTAAACCAAGCCTAACCCTAAACCTAGCCCTAACCCTAACAATAACCCTAACACTAACCCTAACCCTAACCGTAACCCTAGTCCTAGCCCTAGAACAAACCCTAACATAACCCTAGCCCTAGCCCTATCCCTAGACAAAACCAAAACCCTAACCCTAACCCTAACCCTAACCCTAACCCAAACCTAAGATTAACACTACACCTAGCCCTAACCCTAACACTACCCTAACCCTAACACAAACCCTAACCCTAACCTAACCCTAACACTAAACCTAACCCTAGCCCTTGCCCTAGTACTAACCCTAACCCTAACCCTAGCCCTAGCCCTAGACTAAACCCTAACCGTAACCCTACCCTAGCACTAACCCTAACTCTTACCTGAGCCCTAGCCCTAGACCAAACCCTAACCCTAACCCTATCCCTAGCACTAGCCCTAGACAAAACCCTAACCCTAAGCCTAGCAGTAGCCATAGCCCTAACCCTAACCCTAACCCTAACACTAACATTAACACTAACCTAACCCTAACACTAACCCTAACACTACATCTAACCCTAGCCCTAATCCTAACCCTAACCCTAGCCCTAGCCCTAGAACAAACACTAACCATAAGCCTATCCCTAGCCCTAGCCCTAGACAAAACCCTAAACCTAACCCTAACCCTAACCCTAACCCTGGCCCTAGCCCTAACCCTAACCATAACCTTAACACTAATTCTAACACTAAACCTAGCCCTAACCATAACCCTAACCTTAACCCTAACCCTAACCCTAACCCTAACCCTAAACATAACCCTAACATAACCCTAAACCTAACCCTAACCCTAACCCTCACCCTAAACCTAAGCCTAATGCTAACGCTAAACCAAGCCTAACCCTAAACCTAGCCCTAACCCTAACAATAACCCTAACACTAACCCTAACCCAAACCGTAACCCTAGCCCTAACCCTAACCCTAACCCTAAACATAACACTGGCACTAACCCTAACCCTAACCCTAACCCTAAACCTAAACCTAACCCTAACCCTAGCCCTAACACTAAAAATAACCCTAACACTAACCCTAACCCTAACGTAACCATAACCCTAACCCTATCTTTAACACTAACCCTAACCCTAGCCCTAATCCTAACCGTAACCCTAACTGTAACCCTAACTCTAACCTAACCATAACCCTAACCCTATCTTTAACCCTAACCCTAGCCTTAAACCGAACCCTAACCCTAACCCTAACCCTAGCCCTAATCCTAACCGTAACCCTTACTGTAACCCTAACCCTAACCCTAACACTAACACTAACCCTAACCCTAACCCTAACCCTAACCCTAACCCTAATCCAACCATAACCCTAACCCTAACCCTAAACCTAACCCTAACCCTAACCTACCCTAACCCTGACACTAACCCTAACCCTAACTCTAACCCTAACACTAACCCTAACCCTAACCCTAACACTAGCCCTAACCCTAACCCTAACCCTAACACTAACCTAACCATAACCTTAACCCTATCTTTAACCCTAACCCTAGCCCTAACCCTAATCCTAACCCT